>NC_133400.1:23115333-23416666 GCF_047511655.1 Castor canadensis
AAAATTATTTAAGCTCTCATAACTTCAACAAAATAAATATTATAGCCGTGTAATTTTGAGTAGTCACATAAGCTAGATAAAGCATTTAAATATTTAGCACAGTAACTGTCATGCTAAAGAGTAAGGATTGATGAATAAAGACAGGAAAATTAAATTGAGCTATTATTACTATAATTTTCTTGAAAAGTGTCCTTGCAAAAGAAAAGCAGTACTTTATGTGAAACCCTACCTTGTCATAAAAGAATCACTAACAATGGTAATCACCAGCAAGGATGGTCTGTATCTGTGTTCTCAAACACTTCCAGCCTACTGCTTAAAAAAAGTCCCCCTACATTTATAAAGAAAAGTTCTTTGCCCCCTGAGACACTGAAAGCATCAGCTTGAAGCAATTTTATCCAGCAGGTTAGAACAGAATCTGCAAGGGGGAGGAGAGGGTAGAGCTCCCAGTGGCTGAGCTGATAATGAATCTCTAAGCTGTCCAGCCTGAGAACTGTGTGAACCTGTGGTGCTTCCAGAGGACCAAGTCTCGGGCCCTCTGAGCACACTGAAGGCTCTGCCACTCAGGGAGAAATTAAATAGTCACAGGGGGAAAGTCAAAGCCAAATGCTTACGACTTTGCAAAAATAACCAGGGAAGTAAGAAACTTCTGGCAGTTTCCCCTGAATAGAGAGGCTGTGAACTTTGGCTCTATTTTTCACAGACCTGTTGAGAGGACACTAATAGAAAGCTGACCATGGTGAGGCACAGACTGTGATTCCACTTCTATTCCTTTATTTGGTTTAAAGAAGTCAAGATATAAGCAAAGCTGCTGTGTGAAATGAGAACATTATATTGGAGAAAAAGAGTCAAATTTGTTCTTTTTAAAATATAGAGAGGAAATAAAATGAGGTTTTGGCAAAATATAGAAAGGGGAAGAACGCTGTCAAAACTTAAGATGTGGTCCTCCTGAAAATTGTGTAATGAGTAATTGATTAAAGTTCAGAACATTCAAATTCATTTGTTTGATTTTGCAAACATGGAATGCCTTGTCTTCATCAGCAGAGCACAAACATGAAAGGCAACTTTAGTTTCATCTTTTCTCAGTATACAGATCACCATTAAAACCATGGTGTGGTATTGTGTTCTAGGCAGGCACTGAAAACCATAAAGCAAGGAGATGGCTGAGAGAGGAAGTGGCTGTCATTGACTGTGCTTGCAGATCCCAGATTAGGAAGGGGAGTATGAATTTGCATGGCTACATGAGTTCCTTCAAGTATCTGTTCAACTGTGCTCAGAGAGATTTTCCAGGTCACCAATTTAAAATACCTTCCCAGGTGATAACAGTTTTTAATGATTTGGGGCAAGTTGTCATCAAAAGTGTATTCTATTCTCTATCACTGGTCAATTCTTTAGTTATCAAGGGGCTATTCATTCAACCATGAAAATCAGACACTTTCTCTCTACAAATATGTTATGCCTGTTTTCTTGAATTCTACAATAAAGAGCAGAACTGTCTGGTGGCTGCTGAGTAATAGTTATTTCTACTTAAGCCCACTGTTGATGGGGAGTCCTCCCTGCCTAGAGGCATGAATATACTCTCAAAAGAAAAGATATATATGTGGATTCTCATGTCATAAATATTAGTTGAGTATGGTTTTGCATTTGAGAATCTTATTTGATATTTACTTTTTTAGCCTTCAGATAGGGTCTCACAATGTAGTCTAACTGGCCTTGAAGTCATGATCCTCATTTCTTAGCTTTCTGAAGTACTGGGATTATAGATATATGCCACCACATCCAGCCATACTTTGTTACTTTGGTAATCTGTAATAAACCATATCTCTCACGTTGCATGTCTCATGATTAAAACTGGAGTGTTTTAATCATAAACTGCCATACCTGTGTTCTGCTGTAACTAAAGGGTTAACTGTCTAGGGTCCCTGAAGTCCCAAGGGGAGATCCCCACACTGCCTAAGTAATCTCTGATATAATGAAAGGTGCAGCTGCTTAAGACCACAAGGACACTTCTGCTTATTGCTCCCTGACTACTTGCAAGGTGTAGCTGTATTAAATCACAAGGGTACTTCCCTTTATCGCTCCCTGGCTGCCTACCCTATAAAAGCTCTTCACCCCTACCCCCAGCACCCCTTACATCTCAGCCTGTCGAGAGTTCAGGACACCCCTAACACTGCAAAACAAAGCATGGTCTGGTCTGTAGAGGTCTTGGTCTCTTTTTCTTCTCTGCGTCCTCTTTTCTAACATTTGGTGCCGAAACCAGGAGGAGGGCTCCTGATTCATTAGCCTGGGTCCTCTTCCCTCCCTCCTCCAGCGCTCTCTATGTCTCTCTCTCTCTCTCTTTCTCTCTGTCTCTCCCTCTCGCTCCCCCCCACCACCACCCCAAACAGGAGAGCTGAGACCTCCAGGCCAGAGACCTTTGCCATTTGTTTCTCTGCACTAATTATGGGAGGCACAAAGTAAGGATTTCACTCTGCTCTTGGAATCGTACCAAGAGCAACACCTATTTTCAGTAACTCTTTCCCTCTGGGTCCTGGGGACCCCCTTGGGTAGCTGGAAGCTGAGGATGTTCATTCAACCTCTCCAAGGACTCCTTGTCTGGCCTGGAGGAGGAAACCAGGGACGCCCTCTTGCAGAGTCCAGAGGTCCTCTCCTCTTCCTGTTCTCTTTCTCAACATGGGGTCAAATCAGTCTATCCCTACAGACAGTCCCCTTTTTTGGCTTCTAAAGAACCTTGGGATTCTTAGTTTAACACCAGACCTTAAACCCAAAAACTCACATGCTTTGTTTCCAAATTTGTCCTCAATATCAACTGGACAATAGTAATCATTGGCCCAAATATGGCATTTTTGACCCTGCCATTCTCCAGGACATGAACTAATTTCTTCAATGAAATGGCAAATGGTCAGAGGTCCCCTACCTACAAGCCTTCTTTCTCCTGTGTTTCTGCCCTTCTCTCTGCTCCAACTGGCCTACCTATCAATTCCTTCTCTCCTACCCTGTTTACCCCTCCTCAAAAATGACCCCAATTCAGGCTCCCTCACCCCGACCTCCTGTAATGATCCTCCTCCTACTTCAGACACACATGACCCTGCAGATGAACTCCCCCCATACCAGGCACCCAGACTGTACCCCCTTTTGCCTTCTTCTTCTCCCTGACCCCCTGCCCATCCTCACCCCCTACCATTCCCTCCCAGCCCATCAGGCCTAGTCCTCACCCCAGTCCCATTACTTCCTCACTTCTTATCCAGTCTCACACACAGGCAGCTCACATGTTCCCTCTCCGTGAGGTGGCAGGGGCTGAAGGCACCTTTCGGGTTCATGTTCCCTTTCCTTTGAGTGACACGTCTCAGACAGAAAATCTCCTGTGATGTTTCTCTGAAAATCTACCAGATTCCACAAGGAGTTTCTCTGCATAACTAGGCTGACCTATGTTACATTCTCACTTCCACCCTATCCTCAGATGAGGATAGGATCATGCCAATCAGCTATATGGACAAAATCCTGGCCTCCACCTGGTAGCTGACAACACTGTTCCCTCTGCAGAACCAGATTGGACATACCAACCTGGGGATGCTGGCACGATTCATATTAACCATATGATCTCTTGCTTTCTTGAGGGGATGAAAAATAATGCCCACATCCAGGTTAACTATGACAAAATATGAGAGGTCATCCAGGGACCAAAGGAGAATCTGGCTCTCCTCCTAACGCGTCTCACAGACGCCATCACTAAATATACCAATCTAGACCTTACCTTAATTCCCCAGCTGGCAGTCTTTTTCTCCACGTTCAATTTATAGGCAAGTCAGTCCAAGATATTTGAAAAAAACTAAGGCAATTAGAACAGGGACCTGAGACCCCTCAATAGAAACTTCCAAATGCAGCATTTAGGGTGTTCAATGATAGAGATGAAGAACAAAAAAAAGAAAAGGAAAAACAACATAAAGTTAAATACCAACATCTGGCCTCAGCTCTGCAATCCCATGTGCATCACAAAAAATGGCCTGTCCCTCCACCAGCACTCCTCTTGGAAACTGCTTCTGGTGCAGCAACCCAGGACACTGGGCCAAGGCCTGCCCAAACCCCAGACCTCCCTCCAAGCCATGCCCTTCCTGTGGCCAATGGGGACACTGGAAAATGCATTGCCCCCAGGGTCGGGCCCCACAGGCCTCAGCCCAGAAACCCCATATCATGAATTGTTGGAATGAGGAAGCCTAGTCCCATTAGCCCCTCCAAAAAACATTGTGGAATCCAGGGATTCCACAGATAACATTTGTGGCTGATACTGGGACTATACTCTCTCTCCTGTTCAGATGGGAAATCAAATATATGTCTCCCCTCCACACATGGTGCCCTCTGCATCCCTCTCTCCAAAATAGAAAGGACCCTTTAAGGTCATTCTGACTACTCCCATGGTAGCCAAGCTCCAGGGACATCTTTCCTGGGTCCATATATCCAGGCTCAAACTCCAAACTCCTACTTTTCATTCCACCCCTACAGGACCCACTTCTCTGAGGATATCCCACCTATCTCCTATCCTAGAAAAAGAAGAAATCCCAAACTCATAAATGACCTCCCTCCAACAGTTTTGTGAATTCCTAACCTTGCACCTATCAGAACTTCATCAGTTCTATGCCCCGGACTTCTGCCCGACTGTCTCATGGACCATCAATCTTATTGATGAAATGTGGCTCCTTGGAACTTTCTGCAACTTTCCCCCAGACCAAATTGAGTTTTTTCTTACTGCCTCTGCCTCTTACTCTTTGCCTATCACCCACCACAATACTTATAATCTCTTGCTTTACTTAGTCCTTACCACAGGATATCCCACCTACCTCCCATCCAAGAAAAAAAGAAGCCCCAGGAATCCCCTCAATGGCCTCCTGATCTGTTCAGATCAGACAAGTAAGTTATGTTTCCTCTCCACCTCTTTTTGTGGGCTGTTTACATTCTTGTTCCCCTTATCTTGAGTTTTGGTTTGTAGGCTACCTCTCCCCCTGAGTGGACTTGGCCCCAGTGATTAGCCTTAAGTGGTGGATACCTTATCCTGTGTGCCTGTTTCTTATGCTCCACTTATTCTCATAATCTGTGCCTTACTCTACCCTGTAACAATGTATTCCTACCTTCACTGTAAATGCCGCATATATTACCTCCCTTCTTGGAATTTTCCAAATCAACCTGATCAATGTGTCAAACAAAGGACCCACTTTCTGCCTCCATGAGGGACAAACTTACATAGTGGGGACACACTGGGACTTTTGTTATATAGGTTATCCAGCCATACCTCTTGGAGCTATAGTTCTGGCCCCTGTATCTCTTCCTACTATCCTCTCTCCTCCAGCTCTTGATAATCTAACTCCAGTCCCTGAAGACCTGCCAAATTACATGGAAATATATAATGCATGAAATATGCATAAAATTTATATATTTATATAACTACTGGAGTGCATAAGTGAAAACTGCTCATTTACATTGGGATGGGATTTTTATGAGTGTGGATAATATGATGAGTAGAAGTTCTGAGTAACAAAAACTAATAATGACAAGTTCTTTAATGACAAGTGATACTGCATGTTCTGAACATAAACTGACTGGAAGAATCATCAGGAGAAGAAGCTGAAAACTAATCATAATATTTCTATCCTTCAGAACCTACATATCAATTTCCACATTGACAATTTAGAATTGGGTGGTCTGTGAAAATTGTTAATTCTCTTTAATAAAAGTACCACAAATTAAAGGACTCCTATGACATCATCTGATATGGAAACATTTGGAAATTAAGTCTATTCTACTATCACCTGGCAAAATCAAATTATGACTAACAAAAAAAGAAAACATAAGCAGTATTGGCACACTTTGAGGGCAGTGGAGATGTCTTAGTTATATAATATCCAGCACAGTACATGAAATGTATTAGAGTCTCAAAAATACTAGAAGAATTGAATGATTGGAAGAGAGAGAAAAATTGAGTAATAAAGGAATACTAAAGATAGTATAATTCAAAATAAGAAAGGGACAGAATTCAAAAGTTTTATATTTGTTGAGATTCGAAAGGAGTATAAATTAAAACCTACTTTGAGATACTTCAGAAATAACCAAGGAGAAGAAAGTCAGAGACAAGTTTGAAAGGGAAGATTCCAATGTCAGTTGCTTAAGATCGAATGTCATCTACACATTTATCATTATCCAAATCTCTTCAATGTTAGTTCCCCATCTGTAAATTACCTTAGCAAGTACTTTACAGTACTGTTGTAAGGAAAGTAGAAGAAAACAAATGTAACATTCTTTACTCAGGCACATGGGTGACTATTACTATGTTTCTCAGAAAAGAAAAATTTCAAGGAAAGAGATTGAAACTTGCCATGCAAGTGACTACTTGGGAGGCAGTGATCAGGAAGATTGTTTCAGGCCAGCCAGGGTCAAAAGGTACCAGATTCTATCTGTATCAGTATCTAAGCAATAGGGTATGAGCCTGTCATCACAAATATGTGGGAAGCACAAATAGAAGGATCACTGTCCAGGCCAGCCCAGGCAAAAACTCAAGACCATATCCTCAAAATAACTAAATAAAAAGGATTGCAGATATGGCTCAAGTGTTAGAGTGTTTGGCTAGCAAGTGTGAGGCCTTGAGGTCAACACCTAGTACCCAGAGAGAAAGAGAGAGAGAGAGATAAGAAAATCAAGCAGTGTGGCAGAAAATAACAGTAACTCCACTATTCAAGCTAGCTAGCTCCAGTTCTAAGAAAGTGGCTTGCCTAATTCTTTATAAGATATAATTATGCAATGGCAGAAACATGAACTTTGTGATTAAGGAAATCTGGTTTGGAACCCTCTTCAAGGTCAACACAAATTAATCTCTCATCTTAAAAATGTGAGGGTTCTTGTAAGAAGTCACTGAAACATAACATACAAACCATATGCTGCACCTAAAGCTCTTTCAACCACAGGCAATTTTGACATGTGCCTTCACAGTTTGCAAAATGACATATAGAAATGAACTTGGTTTGAGTGATTGCAGAGCAAGCTCCATGCCTTGAGGATTCAGCAGAACAGTATACTCAGCTAAAATAGCAGTTCAACTGAATTTCATTAACTATATGTCCAAATTTGAATATATTTCCTGCCTCCCTCATAAAGTGTCTTGTCCAATCCACAAATTCACATGCAAATATCAAAACATTTGCAACAGCCAGTTCTACAACTTTGAATCCTATTAAGGAAGATAATTATATGGACATTTTAAGCTGATCAAGAAGAGATCATTTTAACTCAACCTTGCATTATTTTTTCCACCTATTTCTTTAAATTCTCAAACATGAATAGAGTATACCTCTTCTAATTGGTTGTATTCCTAACACTCAAAATTGCTGTCAAATATCTAGTGCAAAGGGATCCTTAACCAAATATATATAAAAATTCTACTTGGTGAGATATGCTTTTATACACATCTTTTTATATTCACAGCACCTTGTCTTAGGTCAGGATCTTTAGAAGCAGAAACTAAGACAGGGATTCTTGTATACAAAATTTACTTAGAGAATTCTCCTAGGAATAAATTTTAGAAGGCAAAAAAAAAAAATAGGACAGAGAAGTTAAGGAAGGATGTAAATTCAACTGAAGTCTCAACACTGAGAAGAAGTCAATGATCTCATGGGAAAGCTTGAGCATGAATAACACCATAGCATTGTATCACTGTGTGTAGCCTATTTCAGTTATTAACTGAGAATAGTCCACTCCTGAAAATAGAGAATAATCTTCTGGGTTAGAAGCCTTTGATCATTGAAAGCAGAATTCCAGAGAAGAGTGCAGTCATGATCCAATGGAACCATCATGCTCTGAAATGAGAGATAGGTACATTGAGTCCAGGAAAGACATTTTGTAGGACTCCCATAGTATCTACTATAACTCATCCCTGACATTAATTTCTTATCATATTATGTTATCTCCTTTCCACATGACTTCTCTTAGATTACAAATAGTTGTGATTTAGTGGCAAGGGTACAATCATACAGTTGGTTCTGCTGTCATGTATCTGCAGTTCTACCTTCTCCTGATGGTCAGGACCATTCTACTGCCCATCCACCCTCCTAACATGGTAACTGTTTCCCTTGCATTATGGTTTACTGGTATGGGGAATCCAAAGTGGCCAGATGGTTACTATAGTTTAAATTTGGTGGAACTCTATTTTTTCTCTGAAAACCAGAACTCTAGACCTAAAGAAACTATAGGTTTCAGGACAAGAAAAAATATTAATGTACTTAATCACTGAAAGTGACAGTGAGCAGGGTTGCTTCATGGTGCATGAACCTATATATTCTAAGTGCTGAACATGTTCCACCAGGTTACTATGGCCTTTGGCACAAAATGTGTATTGCACCATGAAAAATAGCACTACCCTCATGGAAAACTCTCTAATGCTAAACCTCAACGGTAGGGAAAGACACTGTATTTCCTGACGTGCCTTAATAGATAAGCTACAAGTAATAAATGTTCATTCATATCCATAGGCTACCATAAGAAAATACAAGAAACAATTTGATGAATTAAAACACAGAATTAATTTCCAGAGGTTAAAAGTCCTAGACTGAGGTGTTTCTAAGGTTTGTTTCTGGTCATGTCTCTCTTCCTAGCTTCATTCTAGTAATTAATGAGTGCTTTTCTCTGTGTATGCAGGGAAAGAGGGAGAAAGAAATCTTTTTTGTGCATTAATTTATTTATACATATATAAATCCTATTAGATTAGTGCCTCATGCCTATGAACTCATTTAATTGTACTATTTCCCTAAAAGTCACACCTCCAAGTACTGTCACATTGGGTGGTCAGGGTTTCAATATACAAATTTTGGGGGAACAATTCAGCTTATGATCCTTATGTCACCCAGCATTATTATATTAAATCCTTTACTTAGTTTAGGCCTATAGCCTCATATGGAATTAAGTAGTACCAACTGAAGGGGTAAGGAAAATAGTGTACTTAATTCACAACTGACTTCTATGGGTCAGTTGTTGACCTGATAATTATTGATAATGCACTACTCCCTCTGTGGTGAAAGCTGGGGTTCAGAAAAATAGTGATAAATCCTCCAATGGGCCCAGCTATGGGTGGGTCAGTGGCAAAGTCTAAGGTTATTATTACCTTTGATGTGAGTTAGTTTTCTTAATCTTTAGTCTAGGAGGCCAAATTTTGAATAGTTTGCATAGTGTCTCAAAGTACCTAATGGAATCCTGCACATGACTTAAAAATTTATAGTCTTTTCATTTGTTATTATATGTTGGGGAAAAAGAGCAAAAAGACTAACAAAGACCTGGGACATTTCCCAGGACTCGTTTTAGAGCTCCAATTAATAAAAATAAATAAGAATTCCAATCAGTCTTTCATTGGGTGATATAAGCAGACTGAAGGCTGAAACTCTGATTCCATTCCAGAGGCGCAGAGACTTACGAATTGTTGACTTCATTTTACATGACTCTTCTAGTTCCTTTAGGACTAAGCTCCAATTATCAGTGGTGGCTCTTTCAACATAAGTTACATGTGTTTGTGTGTGTAAGTTCCTACTCAACGACTTTACCAGCTTTGAAGAGGAAATATTTAATGACATAGCAGAGGATGCAGTGTGTTAGCTTACCTTTCATAGACTCAATTTCCTCAATTTTGATGGGAATATTAGTATTTATATATTCATAGTTACTATGAGGAAAAGTGAAATGACATTTATGAGAAACCATAATGAAACAAGTGTTACATAAAGGGCCAAGCAAGATGTGATCTTGATATTCAGTGGGCTCTGTATGTATACTCACAGCTTTATTCTCCAGTTCCTTCAGGGTATCTAGATCAGTACAGGCACTCAAAGAATATCTACTGAATCATATTAAAATTAGTAAACCTTTGCAATTTTTCTGAATGTTTTAAGACACTCATTTCAGAAATCTGAGGATTACTATTCTTTCACATAATAAACTTCAGTAGTGTTTGTCTATTTTATTTAAACAAATACATTTGAAAAACGTTAATAAGTACACCATTATTTCCTTCACCTACTGAGCTTAAAACTATGGTAGCAATTGCATAACCTATTTTCACATCAGGGATTTTAGGATCTATACCAAAGTGATCTTCTAAAACAATGTCCAAAATAAACAAATGAAGTCTTTTTAAAAGATTGTTTCACTTTTGAGGAAAAATTATGATCTACTCACTTTCACCTCAAAATTTTAGGTATAACTACAAGAGTCAGGTACTGCTGTTTCATATTTAAATAAATAAAAATAGCCAGTGTGGTGATGCATGCATTCAGGAGGCTGAAACAGGAGGATTGCAAGTTCAAGGCCAACCTCAGTTAAACAGCACATTCTAGGCCAGTGGGCTACATTATGAGGCACTGTCAAAAAAAAAAAGAAAGAAAAAACAACACACAATTTTTAAAATACACAAAAAAGCAGATTAATAGACTAAACTGATAGTTGATTGAAGAAATGGCTGCAACCATTTTCCTTCCTGTATCCACTTGCTTTTGCTATTGAGTTGTCACCTTGTCTGCTAAAAAAGAGTGTCATTTCCCTGCTTCTTAGAGTTGGACTCAAACTATTTGAATAGAATCCATAGGATACAACATTATGAAAGGTTATGCCTGTTTCCATGTTTTCTTGAGACCGTACCTGTGCTACTTACAGGAGCCCGTGTTAGCTGCCATGTGATGAGAGCTCAGCTCTCATAGTTGAGGTCCCACAGATCTGAGAAAGTTCAGCCAACCTCAATACAGCCACCTTCCTGACCTGTAGCTGACCCGGAGTATGGTACAGAGATCACAAGAGCTGCCTGTCAGAGTCCAACCTCAACTGCCAAGCCACAGACTTACTAAGTTAAATATGGTCATTATTTCAACCCAATGAGTTTGCTTTTTTGGTTTTTACAGTTAATAGGTAACAGAGG
Source organism: Castor canadensis (assembly GCF_047511655.1). NCBI lineage: Eukaryota > Metazoa > Chordata > Mammalia > Rodentia > Castoridae > Castor > Castor canadensis. The sequence continues at coordinate 23,126,267 of NC_133400.1, forward strand.
TAGAGATACAGAGATCTGGAAAATATACTGATGTTAAAAAGTAGACTACTTTAAGATCAGGGATCTAAGTATGTCTGAGTTTCTGCTTCACTAACTATGGAACTAAAAACATAGAGCTATAGATAAAAGAAAATCTAATATTTTATAAAAGGTCTCCAACTGACTTGTCTCCTCACTTCCTTCTAATCTCTAGTCTGTTGTCACCTTTATAAATAGACTTTCCTAGGCCACCCTACTTAAGACAGTGTAAACACTATTTTTTGTTCAGTTTTATTTATTTCATAATACCCATCACCACTCAAAGTGACACTTTTATTTTTGTTTTTCTGAGCTTCCTAAATTGCTATTGAAACTTATGATTCTTGAATGTAGGAATTTTATGTACTTTGTTCATCGTTCAGTTCCTGGTTCCTACTATATTTTCAATAATTTTGATGAACTCAATACTTAAATCAATATTCTATAATCAAATTTTCTAATATTTATCCATCTGCGCATAAATTCTCCCATGCACCCACCAAGATCTGCAGAAGAATCTACAAAGGTTGCATTCTAGTAAAGTCACTTGTTGCTAAGTGTGCTAGATTATTTTGCAATGTTGTTTTATGAGATTACAAATTAAAGAGCACATTGCTTTAATTCATGATTCACTAATTCTTCCAAAATAATTTGCTTTGTCTAGAAAAGGAAGAAATAGTCAACTTTTTCCCAGTTGTTTGAACAGAATTTTTTTAATTAAAGATAAACCTTTTTAAATTAAAGCCACATACCAAGACTTCTTGGTAGTTCAATAAAATCATGTCTCTGTTGTTTGATTGATAGATATCAATATAGACATCAAATAATATGCTATCATTTAATGTCTTTCTTTCAAACCTCAGTTGCCTAACTAATGAATATGAGGGTAGGTTCTCCAGACAAATATGATAGATCACAGTGCTTTGGTTAACTGACTTTATCGCTTTGGGGAGACAGATCTGATTGTTTAGAAACACTAATAGTAACATAATTATCACATAAAACCTATAAAACTCAAAATGAGTTGATCTTAATATTGTTGTCCCTCCATGGCCAGTAAGCAAACCTTCATTTTACCAAAGGAATACAGAATAAAGCCATCTGTATTATTGGAGAAGAAAGCAATCAAGTGACTTAGATTAACCCAAGCCTTATTTTCTGAGGGAATAGCTCCAACCATCCAGCTAAAAAGGATGACAATTTAGAACTCAGTTTGATGTAAAGGGAAAGAGAAGATTGATATAATTAATTGGCATCTGACCATGTTTAAAGAGTGGGAAAGTTTAGGATGGAAAACAATCTCAGTAAATTGCATTATAATTATGAGAAGAAAACAGGGTCTATCTCATTGCCTGCAGGGAGCAAGAAATAAAGAATCAGTATAACTTTGTACTTTATGAGGTGCTCAGAGTCTGTAAAACATTATTGCTGTTGTCATCAGTTGAGAAAAAAGTGATATATTAAAGAAGACTATAAATCTAATTTATTATTCTGGATACTTATAATAAATGCAAAACCATATATTTGTCTGCTTAAAAAAACACTCTGATACTTTGTAAAAAATAGTCACACTTAATTCACTTTCTGTATTCAAGTTTTTTAAAGACACAAACTTGCAGTTTCTCTCATCAAGAATGAGCGTCTAATTTTCCACCAATAAATCTGAGATATCTATACCTTTAATTGTCTAAAAGAACAGAACAGATGTAACCTCCTGCTAGCTGACCAATTAAACCTATGAAGCTTTGGGAACTTCTGCTTGCTTTCTTGGATCTTTACTGTGCCTCAAGACTGAGACTTTCTTTAAGATGGGAGACTGAGTCAGAGTCCAATTTTCCTAGCTAACATTTGGATGACTAAGTAACTTAGGCAATATCAGAAAAACTGGCAAGAAATCATCCACACTTAACCATTCGTGAGTACAGAACATTGGGTCACACTGATAATAAGTCATATTGCCTCAGACCACAAGAATGACCTGGTTGACCTACAGACTATGTGATAATTAATAGTTACAATATTAAGCAACAAAGTATTTTGATGGTTTATTATTATATGCTAACAGAGGCTAATTGGATAGACACTACTTAGACACTTACCATAAGAAATTAGAAAGTGTGGCCCAAAATTAAAGAAAGGGAAAAACTATTGCAATTATAATATAGACAATTGACTATCATAGTCTATAAGATATATAATCTTAGCAATGATTTGAGACAAAAAAGATTTAAAAGAAACTCAGTATTTCATCAAAATCATGGTAACCATGGACATCCTTACCCAGTGCTCCTGTCATTTATATTCTGGGATCTTATATTAACAAAATATCCTTTACCCTAACACAAAGTCTATCAGTATTTTAGGATGCTTATTTCAACTTTGTTTGTAGACAGATAGATGATAAATGATAGATGGATAGATACATACATACATATATCTGCTAGATCATAACCTTAATCCAAATTGAGAATTAGATATGTGAAAGGTAGATAGAATTAGAACAATAAAATATCAGAATTTGTGTCAGTTCAAACAAATTTGTCCAATTAGGAAAAGGTGGAGATCATAAATGACTTGAAAACACTGAAGTACACCTCTAAAATTCTGCCACTGTTTCAAATTTTTCATTGTTTGTTCTGTGTTTATATAGTGAAATCCATAACACTTGACAGGAAATATAAGATGTAAACTGCATACCTTCTATGATTCTCCAGTTTCCACATGCACTTTGATCATATTAATATACTAAAAGCTTAGCAAACTTGACATGCCACAATGTCTTTGGTTTCATTTCCCCAACTCCCTGAAATACACTTCACCTGTCTTATAAATCTCATCTTCATTCCTTTCATTATACCTCAAGGACAGTCCTAACATAAGAATGTATCTCTAATCCTCAGAGAAATAGCATGTTTCCTATATAGTGTTCCTATTGTACTATGTATACTTTATTTGTAGCATTAGTCATATTACATGACATGTTTGCTTCACATCTCTGATTCCTCAAATAAACTGATCAAACAACTTTACCTACATTTTCCATCACACCAGCACATAATCTAGAGCTAGAAACATATGGTACCATTTTTTGCATAATATGGATTTTCTGAACTATGTCCTCTTTGCTTCAAGTCAAGACCTTCACTAAAAATGAGAATCAGAATGTAACTTTTATGATTTTTACATACACACACACACACACACACACACACACACACACACACACACACACACATATATATGTGGCTACAGATGTAGCTCAGTAATAGAGTACTTGGCTAGCATGCATGAAGCCCTGGGTTTAATCCCTAACACCACACACACACACACACACACACACACACACACACACATACACAAATACAAAATAGAGGCATAAAATTGGGTACACTATTTAGGCTCTGGTATAGGAATGGAAATAGGTATTTCATAAGAATACATTAAATAATTCAGTTAATTCCTGCTTCATGTCAGATAACTATAAATTCTGTTTTGTAGATCCACTTATGCATAATAGTGATAATGAAGATAAGGAACAACAGTAGAAGAAAAAGAGCTATTTTTAAAGCTACATTTTAACGAGAGAAATAGAAGGACTTCTTCAAAATTTTAGAGATGTATTGGTAAGAAAAAGAAAACAAACATTGGGGGCAATTCTGATCCTGATCACATAGAAATTTCAGTGTGTAGACTTACCCTCTTTGTGCATAGGATTGGATAACTGAAGAAAATCTAAGATGACTTGTTTCAGATACTAGAAAAGACTCATCACAAGATTTTGATCCCTGAGGTGAATGAAACAAATAAGGCAAGTTTTAAGCATCCTAGGTTTTATTCCTGGAGGAAATTTCTAGACATTGGAGAGATGGGGAACCTCAGCAAAGACCAGATATACTGCTAAGTGAAAGGAGAGGAGAAAAATAGGGTTGAGAGGATCTGAGGTTGCTGGAATATGCAGAACAGAGTACAGTAGTGCTTACTTATCAATGAAGGATATGTTTTAAGATACTCCACCAGTCTTTCAATCCCCTATTGTGGCTTGAACCCACTAAGAGTACCACACTTTAGATATATTCTGCCTGTTTTCCCTGTATATACATACCTATGATAAAGTTTAATTTATGGATTAGGATTGATTAGCAATAACAAATAAGAGAAATATAACAATGAATTATATTAAAAGTTATTTAAAGTGTGGAAATCTTTCCTACCTTTAATCTTTGTAGGCAATGATTGACTGAAACTATGAAAAATGAAACTTTGAATGAGGGAGTACATTGTACTATCGAAAAAGAAACTATAGAGAAAGCATTCCAGATATTTATAAAAGAATCTTCTACTTAGATGAACATTGTCTGTAGTAGGCATGGTAAAATTCCATGAATCTAGGATAAAACATCTTTCAGAAAAGAGCAATTACCAGAGAGTCATAAAATGTGGCACTTGAGCCACACCTCCAATCCTTTTTACTTTAACTTTTTTCAAATAGGGCCTCTTGATTTTGGCCTTGGACTGCTGTAGTCGTACCTGTAAGTCAAATGTATCTATAATTACACTGGAGTGGACCAGCACTTCCAGCTTTAAACTTAATTTCATTTGATTACATTTGATATAGTTTATTTGAATGCTTCTTACAAGCAACAGCACTAGTAAAAAGCCATTGAGTTTATTTGCCATATAGGGAGACTGCATTATTTGTAATTACATTGGCTTTGACCAAAGGTGGTTAAAAAATTAAACAAGTACATAAGTAAATTTGCAAAAAAAATTTTTAATTCCTGTTCACCTTAAGCTGCTAGTTTGATGCAGCAAAGCTCTTTGGTCGTCCTGCATTAATATCAGTTGTGGTGAAATTTTTGTGTGATCTGCTGAGTGTTTTTCTGCCTTTTAGTTTGTAAAAGTATGTCCCCCCAAAAGCAAATGGTGCCCCAAAGAAAAATAGCAGTTAAGGTGCAAAATTTAAGTGAACATTGTGTATTTATTGAAAAGTAGCATGTCTTGCAGAAGTTGGACAGCATCGTGGGAAAATAAATGAATCAAGCATCTGTGGTATGGTCATAACTATGCATCTTGAGCATTTGTAGATTTTTTCTCAATGGTGGCATCCTTGGAACCATATAGTCATGGTTAACAATGTCATAGATTATTTATAGCTATATATTTATTTAATTTTCATTGAGAATGAATATTATATATTAGTATAGAGGAGAAATCCTTTTTTAAAAGAATAGGCAGGAACACCTCAAAATGACCATAAAATTCATCTGACTCCTTATACTATTGATTTTAAATTTTATCTTTTAGAATCAATATTGTTTACACTCACACACTCTACATAAGCAACATGTATTATCAGTCATCTCTAGCTGAACGCTTGATGTATTTTATTCTGATCAATACATAAAATCACAATTTTGTAATTTGAAAGAAAGAAACATATATTTCTTGGTTATATAGACAAATGTTGATCAGAACACATTTTGTAATATCACATGGACACAAAATAATTTTTCAGTTTTCCTCACAAGTGAAGTTATTCAATCCCTGAAGAGACTATAAACTTTCCATATTAATTCTTAAAATACTAACTTTAAGAATGAAAGGGATATGACAATGATGATTAAAGATGCAGTTAAAATTGGGGTAAATGTTTTAAGACAATACTACTCGAAAAGAATCTAAACAGCACTGAACTGTACAAATGTCTAGGGAAATCTATAAATTAAGTATAGATCATCATCTGATAGTAACCTTTGATAGTTCTCATTAAAACTGCAGCAGTAGAATTTGTTAGAGGCCTCCAGAGAGATATCATATGTAAATGCAGAAATTAAAAAATGAATATTAAATGATTCTATCGAGAAATTAAGGCCATTCAATTGTGCTAATGGTAGTAGAGTATCAGATCTATGTTTTTCATCTTTTCCTCTAAAAAGGAAAATGAAGAGCTGCATCTAATCTGCAGATTCAATAAAACATAATTCACATAACACTAATTTTGCATAATTATTAGCATTAGGACTTTTGTAAAGTATTATATATAGTATACTATATTCATATACTCACACATATATATGGAAAATGTAACCTCTTCTGACATTAAATTAATCATCCAACCAGCATAAGTTAGCTTACCATGACAAAAGCAGTTGACTTAAATGCTCCATTTTAGATAAACTGGGTGATTTATAATTTGCCATTTCTGTTCATAGATCTGCAAATATCTCAATAATTAGTACATTTTATTTGAAAAAAGGTATCTAAAGTAATATCTATTTTTGTCACAAATTCACATCAATGGTTTTAGCAGATAAATATAAGAAGATACCATAGATGTTATCCAATTCCATCCAATATTCTTAAAATGTGTAGTTGGACCAAGGTCAGGGCACTGAGTAAGCATAGGTGATGGGGATCATTGGAATCAAAAGTCACTTAGGGGATAGCATTTGAATACTGTTATGTCTGTTCATTAAATTCTACCCAGACTACACAGAAAAACAAGAAGTAAAAACAGGAAAATGCAATAATGCTATGTTTGGAAGATTCCACTCTAGAAATAAGATATCATTGAGATCTTCTTTGTTTTACTTAATGTTTCAGTTATTGGACTTAATTGATGGGTTGAAGAAGAATAAGTAAGACTACTGCTCCTATTGCAGTTATTCATGCAGAGGCATGGTTCTGACAATGGCCATGGTGTTGCTTCAAACACTATGGGGGAAATTTATGCCCTGAAGCCCTTGTATTAGGCTTCTTATTTCTTACCAACATTACAAATATGGCCATAAAGAAGGAGGAGAACACCTTGATTATTGCCAAGCAATTATTACCTGAATAAAAGCAGCTTGCTTTTAGGATCAAATTATTCCTATCATAACAAAGTCTCATTCTGAATTCATTATATAAATTTCAGCTTCCAAAGCAAGTTTTATGAAAATGGAGTGCTTATTTTTCATTTTGTGTAAAGGCATTTGGATTGTCATGAAGCATCTCTTCTTTTGTTGTATTTTTGATGATGTTAAGTTTTGGGAAAACAATTTTAGATTCAAAGTATGTATAATCATAGTGACAGGTAATGGAAAAACATCGTGCAGACTTTGAGCCAAAAGTAATTTATGAGATAAAATAGAGAGCTATGACTTTTTATGTCTATATCACATTTTCACTGTCTTCCACCAAAACACTCATGGCCCTCACCACCTCATCTGCACACATAAATGTGTTAACTCTTTTGCGTTTTCATTTCACTAATTTATTTCAGCTGTCTACCTAAACACAACAGCCAGTAGTTAGTCAGATGCTTTTTATATGAAACTGCATTCATTAAACATTAGTAAAACTATGAATTTGTCTGTTCTTTTATAAAATTACCCAAACATGAACATTTACTGTTGTATACAGCACTGTCATTAATGCAAAATATTTTGTGATATTATCAGGTATCAAATAAACCCTTTCTGTACCTAAATGCAACTCTTTCTGATCTTTTCTATTTTTACCTCCCCATATCTATGTGAAATCTTCTTTTGCATGGGTAGCTGTCTTTTTATTGTTGCACTGGGTGGGAGTCCAGCGTAGCATTAATAATGGTTCTTACAATGTATCAAATACTTGCAGACCTTGTCTCTGCCTCTTATTACTTAGCTCTTCCATTGAAATGTACAATGCATAATCAAATGGAAAGAATGGAGGTATGGCTCCAACAGAGAGTACCTGTCTAGTAAGCATGAAGCCCTGAGTTCAAACCTCAACCCTGCCCCCCGCCCAAAATGGGAGAAACAAATGAGAGTGTACATTTAAATAAAACTTTACTTACAAAGATAGGCGGAAGGTTGGATTTGGCTGATGAGAAACTTTCTGAACTCTAACCTATATCTAAGTTGCCCGAGGCTAAATTTAAATGTTGTTTCGTTTTACTCTGGTTAATATCAAATAATTGGTATGTATTTCCAAAATCATTACAGTCTATAATACTTTTGAGTGCTTCTCCAGTAGGATTTTCTGATGGACTTCCAACAGACTGAACAACAAGCAGCATTGAATCTTTTTAACTACTTTCCAATATTGTGTTTACTTATGACTAAGGGGGAACATAAGTTCTCTCCTGTTTGCTTTCCTAGTCAGACTCAAATGATCATCTCACTCAAGGTGTCATTAACTATTGTTGGCCCTGACATTCTCTGTAAGCATGCATGATACATTACTTGTGATATGTACTCTCTTCTCAACCATTTATAATATTTTCAATGGTATACAGAAGAACCTAGCTGCTTTACTTCTGAAGACATTTAATTATCTTTCCTAACACAATGTGTGGAAGTAACTGTTTTGAGATTTGTTTTATTAGTTAATAAATATACCCAAGGAACCCAGGCTATTTTCATTTCTCTGCTGGTTACCATATAGACATAGATTGTTATTACAACTCTGTCTATACACCACCAGACAAGGTAGACTTAAGGACCACGAAATTCTAAAGTTTACTTCAGGGAGGGAAGCCCTCCAATTCATTTACATGTAATTCTCATTAGCTGTAACTGGGTTGCATGCTTACCCATAGAGCAGCCATCAACAATCAGGGACTGAAATTATCAGTGCACATTCAGACCAATTAAGACTCATTTTCTAATGCTAGGAATCATTGTCTTTCCTAAGAGAAAGTACTTTCCTGACTATTTGGCCAAAATCAGTGCAATTTTTTCGAGGTAGGAAAGGGTATAGGGATAAGTTGATGACAAATGTTATTAATCACATCATCCTTTTTAAATAAACAGAAGCACTGAGTCCAAAATAAAAGATAAGAACATCTATTTCTGCCATTCACTTTTGTCATGACCTTGGATGTACTGCTCAACTTCTTTCTCTGCTTCAACTCCCTCCTGTGGAAATGAGCTTGATAAAGTAGCATCTTAGATCTCATGGAAGTAGGAAGCATTGGAATATATCACTCAGCCCCAAGTATTCAACTCTGCATAGACCGGGAACAGCTTGTAAAATGTTTGATTAAAGAGCACACTCAAATGACACTTCTGTTATTGCTGAAAGCTCAACAGAGGATGCTGTGTCTTGTCTGCAACCCACTGATTTTCTAAATTACCAATTTATAAAAGTTCTGTTTCAGAAACACTCGGCATAATGTACCTATTGTTCTACCTTTCTTAATTTTGAAACAAATCAGCAGAAAAGAGACTTATGTCATTTGCTTCCAAAGAAAGTTTCTTGTTTCAGAGATAAAAGACTGATGGTATGTTATGTGTGGAAATAATGTAGTCATAACAAACTTACCTTTGTTCAAGTATCTTCTCATGTAAAGGACTCAGATAACCTTGGATAATTCATGAGGGTAGGAGAGTAAGTAAATGAACAGAGGTGTCACATTGAAAGATAAACAGTTTCACAAGTCCCTAACTCTGTTCACTGTAGACATTTTAGGGAAAAAAAATTGAGGTAAATTCTGCTCAACACCCTTCCAACTCTGTATCATGGAATTAAACATACTACTCTATCAACAATGCACAGTTTATTTCACTCAAGTGTGGATGAACACTTCAATGAATCTCTATGGCTGGCTGAAAGTCCTAAATTCAAAGAATTCATTCAAGATTTCATTGACGGTGGTTTTGATGACATACCAACAATCACTTGTGATCTCTGGATCAGTGGTCACAAATGATGAGCTACTATGAAGATCATTTTGGCAGATTTTCTGGATGAGTGTACCAGCTTATGCAGTAGGATTCTGTCAGGGTGTTGAATAGGCAGAGGATTTCTTGTAATAACATTCATGTTAGCATCCCTTCAAAGGAATGGGTGCAAATTCCTCTCACATTTGCAACTGTCCTCTAATCGCAGATTGAATGGATACTCTCTTCCCAATACTGTGCTAGAAAATAGAAATGAAGAGATGTATTGATCATACAGTTTTTTTCTCTTGGTTTATTATCTATTCACCTCCTGTATGTCCCTGAGGTTGATAATTTTAAAAGTGAAGAGGAAGAATATAAATGCAGTGGACAGTGGGGCTGATTTTTGAAGGATAGAGAAACATTCCTTGTTTAGACAATCAGAAAAGATACTTAGGGCAGAAGAAACAACATATGTGGTAAATTTTTGAAATTATGATGGAGATTTTAGGATCATACAAAGCAGTTTAATTTGGTTTGATACACTGGGAGATTGATACAGGAAAAAAGTTAGAAAGGATGACAAATTAATCTAATATTATCAAGGTCATGAGATTTTTTTTCAGAAGGCAGTAGAAAATTAAACAAAGCTTTAATTACCTTTTATCACTATTAGGAAATAATCCTCATTTATCTTCCTATCCATGGCCACAGGGAACAAATAGCTAATTAAATAATTAGTGACAAATAAAGCATTCATTAAATCAAATGACATACAAGTCACTAGATATTTTTGGTAGACTTGCCATCAATTCTTTTAAAAAAACATAGTTCTAACCATGATATGAACAAAATTCTTAGAGGTTAAGCCAAGTCATCTGGTTGATTCCAGATAAATGTAAGGCAGAAGTTTTAGAAACAAGCAGCTCAAAGTAAGCATTTTTTAAAAATTTGCTTTTCATGTTTTGGTTTAAATAGAACATTTTTATATTATTGAATATGCATTAGGTGCATAGTTATTTTTTGTATGGAAGATATAAATACAAAATTGATACCTTTCTGATTAACAGTTCTTTGGGGGGGGGGTTGGGTGGCAGGGGGTGTAAACTCAGATCTCATGCTTGTTAGTTAGGCCTCTACAATTTGAGCCTCTCCACCAGTTCTATTTTTGTGTGTGTGATGGGTTTTTTTGCGTTGGATCTCATGAACTATTTTCCCTGGGCTGGCTTTGAACCACAATTCTCCTGATCTCTGTCTCCTAAGTAGCTAGGAATACAGGTGTGAGCCACTGGCACCTGGCAACAACTCTTTATCTGGATAGCATTATACCACATGGTGTCACATCCTTCATCTCCATGGTTCTGGCAGTATTCCAGTGGAGTAGATAAGATGAACATCATTCTATTTTTTTATGGCCAGCATCATGGAGCTAGCTCAAAGTAAGAAGTCAAGTAATTAGATTTACCTTGTTTGAATTTTCTATTGGATTATGGCAATAAAATCCTATATACATTGTTCATTTGTTATATAGAATGAAGAGGAGACAATAAAGATGCTATGTGTATTTTAGGAACCAGAACAACAAGATCTTTGTTAGTTCCCACACACAGACTCAGAGAGGAAGGCAAAAGTACAAGGGAGGTAAAAGGAACTTCTGATTCTGGAACAGATGATGCAGCCCTAAAAGGCTGTTTCTGTCCTTGGATTCAAAAGCTGAAGAAGTTATATCAAAGTCCCCCCAAAAATTCTAGGTAGAGACTTAACAGGAGCATATATTCAACCACTTTAGTTGACATTCTATTCAGTTGATATGGATTCAATATATCTCCTACCTTCATCTCTGAACACAGATCAGATAGAATTGGATGAAATGATTATAAGAAGAATTTCAAAAAGGGAAACAGAAATGCACATGAAAACATGGAGCAAAACAGGAGGAAATTAGAATGGCAGAGAAGGTACTACAGAAAAACCCAGAGAAAAGAAAATTCACCTCACAGAATTCAATAGCCAAACTATCATCCAGAGAAAAGACAGAAAAGAAAAAACACTTGAATCCCCACACCCCCATGGTTGGATTAAGGGAGGCACTGCTAACTGAATATGTCACTCTTACCTAATGAACCCAAGAAACCTTCCTCAATATTCATTAAGGTTATTCATGTAGACTGAATCAATTTGCACATGCAATCTGGATCTACTGTCATTTTGTTCTGCTCAAGCTGACCTAAACTCAAGGGGGATTTGAACTCATGCCTGCAATAGTCTAAAGAAGATGTCATGTAAAATCTGCTCAACTGGAGACATGAGCCATGGAGACATAGCTGTTAATCCAGAAAATTCAGAAATTGCCTTCAAAAAGTTCATATACGCACTACTAAATTTACAGATAAATATCATCAAAGCATGTAGACATATGCCCAAACAGGAAACATAAATTTACACTATTCTCAAACATCCTTTATGGCATTTTTGATACAAGTCTAATATGTCAATTTGGAGAGAAATAAAGGTGAGACAAAATAATCTGATCAATCCTGATGACATTATCAGCATGGTGGCCCCAATTTTCTCTCCTCCATTTCTAATAATCTGGGCTTCCTTTATGTTCTTGGGAATAAATTCAGATGCTACTAAAAACAGCACTGTAAGAAATTGTATATTATGACTATTAAAGGTAAGTAAGAAGTCAAAGTCTTCAACTTCACAAGGCACTTTACCTTTCTTTTTTCAATTCCATCATTTTAACAAGTACAGTATTGAACATGTCTCTAAGTCACAAGCCTAGACATCTCAAATAATAAAAGCCATATCTTGTAAACTAATTAACAAGAGTTTCTGTTCTCCTGTACAACCCCATTTTAACCTCTGTGCTTCACATTTTTACTTAAATTTCACTACCTTCCCAGGAAAAATTGTCTGTGGGAAGATTCCTCAACACCTTACAATGGGTTTGTCTCCATCTCTGTGCTCCCACCCATCCCATCCTATTTTCCCACACAGCATCAGAACTAATTGCTTGTACATCTTTCAAATGACATCGAATTTTGAGCACACAGTCAAAAAAGCTTGCAACTTTACTATGATGCGTTATCTGTTCTGTGTCAAATTTAGAAAAAGTAGAAAAAAATGACTAATTTTTAAGTTCAAAACATATAAACAAGACTAGAAATTGAAGTTAGGAGCCCCAAGACTCTACTGCCTATAAAAACAGCCTTGACTAGAATCCTTCACTATATTCTTGGCTGGGTTCCCTATTCCAACTCTAGGACATTTGGCTTAGCCTTTATGAAAATGAGGAGTTAGAAAGATAGAAGTGAAGTTACATGCAAAATTTTGAATTTTAGTGTCTTTAGAAATTACTTACTTGTAATTTCTATGTACTTACTATGGTAAAAATGAGGAAACTGAGGATAATTCAGCTGCTACTTTTATAATAGTAGTAATATCTAAGATATTATATCCAAATTTCTTACTACAATTGTCTTAATTCCTTATCCTGGATCTCTGTCAATGTTCTACCACCATAATCTTTCTTTGTATTACTCAGCAGCAATTGAAAATTTAATAGGGCTTTCAATAATCCCAGCTTTTCCTTACCTTAATTTCCTTTGACTGTAAACAAAAAAATGGAAAGCTTTCCTCCTTGTATTATATCACATGTCCCCTGGACCTGATAGAAAATTAATGCCTTTAGTCCAGAATATCATCAAAGTTAAGACTTAGTCTGTGTCCTCCACATGTTATAATATAAGAGACACAGAGAGAGAGAGAGAGAGAGAGAGAGAGAGAGAGAGATTCTGAGATTCTATTTCTATAAAAAAGAGTTAGCAGACACAAATTACAGTGTTAATAGTGTCAACCGATCTAAAGGAAGAGTGCCTTATGATTTGGGGACTATGACTTTGACGTCTTACTTACCTTTAAAAGGTATAATATATTAAATTTCTGGCAGTATTATTTTTTCTTTAGACTAAAGGTTCTGCTTTGTTATTTTACAAAGTATTTAGCTACTTCCTTTTGTCTAAGAAAGGCTCTTTTATCTTTATCTCAATAGAAAATGTTGCCTGGCTTTCCCCAAATCCCTGTGGCACCTAATATGGCATTGTTCTTCAGTCAATTCTACAGGTACAGAATAATCTATTTTGAAAGAACCTAAAGACATCTTCTTGTCCTCCAATGTAGGGGGAAGGAGAAAATTCTCACAACTATCCTGATTGTATAACAACAACAATAAAGAATTTTGAAAAACTTTATTTTATGCTTACCATTTATTCATTCATTTACAATATTTACTGGACCCTTTATAAAATAAGTGTTCATTTAGTAATATGGTTACAATTTACAGTTGATATTGTCTGCAAATTGTGGACAAAAGACTGATGGCATTTGAGTTTTGATAAATTTTGAAACTGCATATAGTTCTGCAGTTTAATTTGTTGCTGTAGAAAAAAGGTAGAACAGAAGCATATAGGATTAAAATAACAATTCATTACTTAAAATTCTGTGTTATTTAGCATTGGTTTGGGTACGTGATTCTCCCATTTTAGGTTATCTACCTCATACTTTGGTTGTCAGCTCAGAGTTGATTAGGTGAGAGGTTTCAGTGGTAGACTAGATGTTGCCTGAAGACTCTCAGTTCTCCTCAGTGAAATGCCACACCTACCAGTTGACTTGTCATTACTATGTTGGTAAGAATCTAAAAGCATGTCATCTCAATCCAGAACAAGAGCAAGTAGAAGTGTCCAAAACCTCTTTAGCCTTAGGCTCACAACTTTTAACTTACACTACATTTATTTGGCCAAAGCAAGTCACAAGATTGGTTAAGAGTCAGAGTTAATGAAAACCAGAAACTTTCCAGGTAAAGAACATTGAAATAGAATATTGTTTGGGCCATTAATGTAATCTATTTATTATTATCTGATATTTGCCAAAATTGCTCCTAGGTATTTTGAGTAAATAATACATTTACCTTTCTATAAATCTTCCACATGCTCACATCTAGCTGCAACACCCAATTGCAAGTACAAGATTTTATGGTAAACATCAAGTCTGAATGAAGGCCATTGAATATGCCTCTTTTTGGTCCAGGATCTATGAATTAAAAATGCAATTTATATACATCTTGCATTCTTAATAGACAATAGTAACTCAGGGAGAGTTTAGTAACAATGCACAGTCCCATCCTAAAGGTTAGATTAAAGAAAGGGAGCCCCAAAGCATGACTATACTACAGATCTCATATTAATTTGAAAACACTGATAAAATATTGCATCTCACCACTACCCTCTAATGAACACACACAGAGAAAGAGAGAGAGAGAAAGAGAGAGAGAGAGAGAATTTTTTAATTTATTATTGTTTTTACCACTATTAGTAGTACAAATTAATGGAATTCCCATAAACACATATATCATGCTTTTATGATCATGTCCATCTACCCTTATTCTACCCTCCACTTTCCCCCCCATTCCCCACAGAATTCTTCTCAGTAACTAGTTGTCTTTTTTCTTCTTTCAGGTTGCTTCTTTTATTTAAATTTCTACATATGAGATAGAAAGAGTAATATGTGTCTTTCTGTGTCTGGTTTGTTTCATTTAACATGATATCCTTCTAGTTTTATCTATTTTTCTGCTAATGACAAAATTTCATATTCTTTATAGCTGAACAATACATTTTCTTTATCCAGCCATCTTTTCATGAGCATGTAGACTGATAATAGCTATAGTGAATAGTGCCACAATAAACATAGGCATGCAGGTATCTCTTTTGACTTCATATTGTTGGTTATATATACATGAAAGGGATAGCTAGATAATATGGCATTTCTACTTTTAGTTTTTTGTGGAAAATCCATATTGCTTTTTATACTGGCTATGTTAATTGACATTCCTACCACCAGTGCATTTGGGTTCCTTTTTATGCACATCCTCACTTGCATTGATTTTTTATAATATTCATTCTAATTGGATTGAATGGCATCTTATTGTACTTTTAATTTGCATTCCCTCAATGGTTAATGATAGTGAGCATTTTTAATATATTGATTGTCCATTTGTATATCTTGACAAGTGTCTATCCATATCATTTTCACATTGTAATTGGTTGCTTGTTTTTTGTTACTAAATTTGTTTAAGTTGTTTTTATATTCTTGATACTAGCCCCTTGTCAGATGAAAAGTTGGTGAATATTTCTCCTACTCCATAGGTTGTCTGTTTACTCTTAACATGAAGAAGTTTCCTCTGGGTCTTCTCACCAGGACTATATCTCTAGTATGTTGATTAACTTTGTTATTGGCTCCCTTCTTTTGTCATTGGCTCTACTTTCTCAGGTATCCATTCTTTTTCATAACATAATTTGGAGTCTTCTGGATAATGATCTATAGTGGCAATGACAACTGACATCTTTATCTCATAAAAAGTTGTAACCCCACACTTCTTGATGTTTGAATCAATCAGTATTCAAAGTTCTCAATGTTTGAATCATGACTTTTATTACAAACTAGGATTTTTTTTTTCAAATGCAATCTTTTAAAAAAATTCTGAACCATCTATTAATCTCATTCAATTAAGTTTTCCAAAACCACAATCATCAAATGCTTTGAAACATTATAATATTGTGATATTGTCAAAAAATACAACATGTGACTTTGCTATGAATCATCCTTAAGATTCTTAGATAATCCTTTTTTTAGCTAAGACAGTCTAGTAGGTATCAATTGAATTATTTAGGTATAATTTAGAAGATGCTTACAGAAACATTCTTTATTTTTTCTATACCCAAATTCTTTATTTTCTTTTATGATCTTTTGCCAGCTATCCCAGATTCAATGGCTGGCCAAAGTCTCAATAACAAGAGGAACATCAAATTACAAGTAAGCAGGGAGACAATTAGTCAAAACCTTCTAATATAAATAATTATCCTCCAAGGTCTAAAGAAAAATAAAGTCAGTATTTTAATTCTTACTATACAACTTTAATACTGCATCATTTAAGGTTAGTAGAGTTCAATGCTTAGCAACATGTGTGCTGAGATGTGATAATGAGTTCAAACTCACAAACTGAAAAACAGCTTTATTTAGGGGTCTTCAGGACTGCAGTTAAAGAGACACAGGATCAGAAAGATCTGAATCTGTGTTTTAATGAAACATGAAAGCTTTTAAGGGGCACTAGATATTGAGAAAGAATAGGGGCTACAAACTAATAGAAGATAAAGAAAATAATACTCAAAAGAAGAGAAACCTTCAGAAAACAAGACTTTGATGAAATCTTAAACCTCTGGGCACAATGTAATTATCTAGGGTAAAGATAACCAAAGTTCACATTCCAGACAGTAAATAGAGAGTTACGTAAGTTCTGCTTCCTAGTGTCCTCCTCGCTCCATTTTGAAAAGCTCTTTCACTTTCATATGCTACATCTGGAGTAGATTCTAATCTCCAGGAAGACCACTAGATTAAATTACTTTCTCTATTCTGCATTTCCCTTATCTATAACATAAGAAATCCAATTGTCTTAACTCATAGAATTCATGTAAGAATTAAATGAGCAAAGTCATATAAAATTACTATCACTGGGGTTAATATTGAGTACATGTGAGATAATATATTATACTTTGCACCTTTTATTTATAGAAATTCCATGTTATTATATTAATTTTATGTTATAGATCTTTGAAAATTTAGCCATTATTGAGATATTTATAAGTATTTAATACCTTATAAATATATGCTAATGAATAAAAATGATTCCCTGAGTTTAAAACAACTGTGAGTTTTTACTCTTATGAAATAGTTAGAAATTTTCCTCTATTGTTATTTCAATCCAAACTTTAAATTGGAAAATTTCACAGAAGCTGTAAGAAGACACTAATTTTAGAAAATCATTGAAATATAATTTGGCTTGATGCCAACATTTTTCAACTATAAAAAACATATGGACATGAAGTATATGTCATAGTCTTTAGAGTCATAAACCTTTAATCACAATATTGTCATCAGATGGTGGAAATATATATGCATGCAAGATATAGATTCTTCATGTGAAGTGATCTTATGGGCTTATGGAATATAAAAATGAGCTGTAGTCACACCCACAATTATACTGGACACCTTAATTCTTGCCAATTAATAAATGTGTGTTATTTGGGCTACTATCATCTCCATTTGCATCTTAACTGTATCCTTTTTTTCCATTGTGATGGAAAAAAGTGTACTTAATCTTAAAAGTTTTAAAATACATAAATTATAGTGGTTGTGAGCATTGTACTTGTAAGATAATTTATACTATAAAGTCAAAGAAGAGATGGTTACTGGTATTTCACTGATAAGCTAATAGGATTATGTGTAGTAGGAAAGGCTACATATATCATGAACATACAAATCACCTAGAATAATGAGTACATAACTATCTTGTGAAAGTGTGCATGAAAACAGAGTTGTAGTGCAGAATATCTTATATTGTTCTACTCTAAATTCATGTTGAAATTTATTCTTCATTGTGGTGGTGTTAAGAGGCAGGGCTGTTCTGGGAAGTGATTAAGATACAAGGGTTCTGCCTTCACGAATGGATTAGTGCTTTATAAAAGGTTTCAATAAAACAAGTTTAGGCCCTTTTTCGCTCTTTTGCCTTCTGCCATGGGAGCATATAGCAACCTGACATTTGTTAACAAATGTCAGCAACTTGATCTTCAAAACTATAAGAAATAAAATTCTATTATTTACAAATGACTCTGTCTCAGGTATTTCATTATAGTAGCACAAGCAGACTGAGAACACTTTGTACATGTTTCTTTTGATGGCTATCAGGTAGTATCAGAAAGGGACACACGACAGATTTATCTACCATGTGAGAGTATTTGGGTTGCACATGAAATCTACAAACTCAAGAAACAGATTTTCTTAGTGAACCAAGGATTATTAACTAAAGACAAGCAGCCAGTGTGTCAATACTGGTTGTCTCAATGTGTATATTCTTTTTCAAGTTTTTAAATCTCTGTTACTTTATGCATCACCATCAGGAAATGAAGGCAATTAACTTATCTTTTCTCTCTCTCTCTCTCTCTCTCTCTCTCTCTCTCTCTCTCTCTCTCTCTCTCTCTCTCTCCCTCTCTCTCTCTCTCCCCCTTCCTCTCCCTCTTCCTCTCCCTGTCCTTCTCCCTGTCCTTCTCCCTCTCTCTCTTTCTGTGTTTGTGTGGATGGAAACACACACATGCATTTAACTCATTCATTGCTATGCAGTACTCAATAAGTATATAGGTGGAGTTTCAGTCCTTCCCACACTTGAAACATCCACACTAAACTATTTTAGCTCCATCATTGGCCTTTGCTTATCCCCTAACCTCTTGTTCTGATAACCTACAATGTTGCCTTCTCTAGCTGACCCTGATACATAGTTCCTCACATGGCAGAAAGGCTACTATGTTTGTTTCTCCAGCCCAACATGATACAGCTTTGTTTAGCTTCCTAGACAGCTTTGTGCAGCTGACTGTAGGCAAGACAGTCAGTTACAGCCTCAGTTTCCTCAATCTGCAAGATAAGGATAGAGCGTTATTCACCTGTTGATAAGGATGACTCATCATTATAAAATGGGCATAAACTCTTATTTATTCCCTAGAGATGATGTGCACTGATACTTGTTCCTCTAAAATTTGTATATTGACACCTGATGTAACTGTAGTTAATGATGGCAATTTTAAAGAAGTAGTTAACAAGGTCATAAGGGTAGAGCCTTAATTAAAAATGGCTGGTTTTCTTATAAGAAAAGGAAGGGACAGGAATGGGCTCAATGCCTCTTGCCTGTAATGCAGCTACTAGGAAGGCAAAGATCCAGTTGATCACAGTTTGAGGCTTGAGCAGGCAAAGAGTTAGCAAGACATTATCTCATCAAATAAACCAGGCCATGGCATTAAAAGTCTGCAATCCAGCTATGGAGGAAGCCATAGGAAGGTGTATTGTGGACTGAGACCAAGCCATCTGCAAAAACACAAGACCCCATTGGAAAAATAACTAGAGCATAAAAGAAAAAGTACTAAGGACCTGTGGGTGTGGCCTAAGTGTAGAGTGCTTGCCTAACAAATGTGAAGCCCTGATTTCAAACCCCTGTTCTGCCAAAAAAAGAAAAGATAAGAAAGAAAGATGAGGAAGAACAGAACAGCAAAAACCCATGTGAATATGTCACAGGTGAAGGAGAAAAACCTTAGGATAAACCAAAATTGGCTAATACCTTCACCTTGATTTTACAGCCTCCAGAACTGTGAAAAAGTAATTTTTGTCATTAAACCAGATGTTCTGCTGTAATTTATTGTGTTCATAATATTGAGAGAGAAACCCAGGGGAAAGATCTGAAGGCAAGCTCCCTCCCCTGGCTGGGCCCTGGTTTCACAGATGTGCTAGTGTGGTATGATGCAACCTTGTTCTAGTGTGGTAAGTTGTAACCTTGCTCTAGTACAATATGTTGTAACTATCTAGCAAGAGGCTAGCTGCCATGTCTACTTTTGTTCTTCCCACTTCCTTGTTTCCGCATTCTGAGGCATAAAAACCCGCAGCCTTGAGCTGCAGGGCCTGAGCAATTTTGGAGAGATCCAGGTGCTGGATCTAGCATAATAAATCTAGGTTTGAGTCTTGTTCTCACTGATCCTACATTCTTCCTACAATAAAACAATAGCATAATACAAAGGAACATAAGAATAAAAGAGGTGATACATAGATAACTTTGTGTCTGACATACAAAATCTATCAGCATAATACATAGGATTTTTATATTCATAGATAATAAAAAATAAAAGAAAATCACCAAAAACTAACATTCTACACAGATATTTTATAGAGTAAAAAGACAAATCATATGTGAAGGCATGTAAAGATTCAAGAATTGTATTTGAAGGTATAGATTAAAGAGGAATCAAGGAAAATATGTGGAAAACTAATGTGATAAATGATGAGAACAAGATATGAGAGCAGAGCATTCTCACAGTCTCATGGCCTTGCATGCTTATATATAGCATAAATACTTGGGATGACTTTTCATCTTTTCAATTTAAGATAAATATCTCATGAGCATTGCTTTATATGGAATTTTATCACTTTTGGGGATGAAAACTTCTTTTCTTTTAGGTGTTTCTAAAGGCAATAAGTATTCATAGTCTTAAGAGATCCCCAAAGCTCCACCATGATCTATATCTTCATGTCTTCCATGAATGCCATGCATTGGGAAAGTCAGGGCAAGTTCTGGTTGCAGTAAGATCCTATCTGATAGCATTGCAGATTGACAGGAGAGCAAGAACCCAGTCACAGCTGGTAAGAAAAAGCTCACCACAGGCAGACTCTTTTATTCATGCTGGTTATAATTATAACACATTTACCAGGCCGGAGTAACAGACTGAAAACATAATATCAAAATAGAGTCAATATCATTGACCTCCCTGGAAAGAAATGGAGTTGATGACCCAATACATGTGATGAAACTCGCCTTGCACTCAGTGCCTGGGTGCAGTTTAAGCTATTGCCTACACACTATTTCAGAATTCCCTTGACTATCAACTTTGCCACCCTTAATGACCAACTATTATTCCCAATCCCTTGGAGTTCTAGGGACACAGTCTGGTGTAGTGAAAAGTACCTGTACTTCTGAAGGTGTGTTCAACTCTTAGCTGTTTCACCAACAAATACAATTAATTTAACTTGGGTAAATTAAAACCTTGATCTTAATTTCTTCATCTTCATTTTCCCCTAAATTTAGTCTAAGAACTAAATGCATAAATGTTTAGTTTTATGTTTCTAAGATTTAATAATTCTAAGGTAAATTGTTTCCTAATTACTACAATATTCAGATTTTCTTCATTTTATTTAGCAACCTTACAAAGTTTCAATTAACAATCCAGAATCTTTTTTCTATAGGAAAATATTTGGCATTTGTCAGTAACTATTGTTTGGGTAATTTGCACATTGCTTCTCTCTGACATGTGCTTACATCTTTCTTTTAGTGTTTTCTCTGATCCATGACCCAGAAAGGGTCTTCTAGCCCACACTGTAAACCATTGTAACATGCATTTTAATGTGGCATGGTTGCACTCTGCAAAATTAATTTCTGACACCAGCAATAACAGGTGTCAATTCCTGTTAACAATCCAAGACATGGCAGATTTTTGTCAATTAATAATATGTGTAATTGATAGCAGCAGAAAGAGACTATTAATTCACTGCTTATTACTGATGATTATTAAAGATGTTGTTAGTGAGGTGGGTTTTTTTCTTCCCTGCCAATCAAACTGTACTTTTCTTTTTCAAAATTAGTCATACTGGGTAAGATAAAGAATACAATATCAAGTTCTAAAAATTGATTCATATGTGATCTCAACAAACTGTTAGCTGGGAATTGCTTTAGTCAATAGACTCTACCTTGCCTGAATTCTATTTCCTTTCATCTTTATAGTGGTAATTTGAAACATGTTAATCTCACTTGCATTTCATTGCAAAATGAAAATAGTATGTATGATTCAAAAAGAGATCCACCCAGAGACCTTTGAAAAACATACAAGTAAATTTAACATATTGCACAATGTCATATGGATATGCTGTACACAGAGTATTGTTTGCCAAATATGCCTTAATGTGAAAGTTCCACAATTTCTTCCTTGCTAGCAAATAAGACTCTCAATCAAGACAAAGAAACAAAAGACACCTTCTTATCTTCCCTGGTGTTAAGGTTTATCCACATCAACTTACTAAAAGGTTTTTAGAAATTCTGCTACATGGAAAACTTTCTAATATAGTTTAACCCAAGGTTTTCCTAACTTAGTACAAGAAACAAAATTGACAAATGAAACCCAAATCATCCCATGAAATCAAGATTGTGCACTTCAGTCTTTGGGAAATTTTATCCCCAAACCATGAGCTGTCAAGGAGGAAAAGAATCACACTTATGTGCAAAACTAAATAATCATCTAGTTACAAATCAGGACAAGTAAAATATAGAAGTTTTCACTGTGACAATTTTTGCAAAAAGTGAACTATAAACTGCTGGAATGATGAAATTCTCTTGTTTAGAGCATCTGCAGGTCACAGAATTACAGGAGATGGTAGTGAAAACTGAAGAGAATTTGGTTCTATTGACAGAGAGATTCCAATGCAAATCCTACCTGTACCACTAACTGTATGGCTTCAAGTGAGGTACAGAGACTGTGAACTTTATTTTTTCTTGTCTTTTTTCTCATTCTTATTTAATCTGAAAAATAAGGATTCCAACACCTCCAATTTATAAAATTGCTGAATATAGATTAAATGAAAGTAAAACAATTCCTTGTAAATATCAAGCTTCCAACAAGATATGGCTCTAATCATGATTCATCATTATCAACAATCCCTAGTCATAGCAGAACCATGGAGACCATAGAGAAAAATCTGTACATGGTGAAATTTGGAAGAAAGAGCCTTCCTATTTCAAGAGGAAAATGGCATGAGAAAAACATAAGAAAACACACTGTATTTTGTAAAGAAGAAATTGAGTGGTTGACATGGGAATGTAAAGAACACAGGGAGATGGGTAAGGATTTTACTAGTGAAATGGAGACACATTAAGCAGAAACAAGAGCTAGGATTACATTTTTAACAATGGAAAATGGTAAAGGATATGAGACTGATATATTGCAGTCCTGATTTCTTCTTTGACAAAAAAAAAATTGAAGATATCAGGATGTAAAGATTGACAGTCAAATTCATTCAAACATACATATTTTATTTTTTATAGAAAAGCAATTCCACAAATATGCTTATCAAAGCGGATATGCATTGTAGTGACTGTTGTGAGACTGCCAGGCTGTGTGGCCTCTAGTAGCTCCATTTGCATGCTAATGAAATCAGAGGGCAGATGCCACTAATTACAACCCAGTCACTATGTCCAACACCCCACAACCAACTGCTCATGAATGGACCCAGTCATTCCATTATGTAAATGCCATTTAGGAAGAACAGGAATAAATTCTAAATAGTGGCAAACCGAACCATATATTGGCAGGAGGTAAATTAATAAATATATTCAAGAAATGGAAATTAAAAATTATTATTCAACAGTAGATTAATCATGGCTGAATAAATATGGAACAGCAAAACTCTTTTTTTTTAGTGTCCTGTGTAATTGTGTGAAAATGGCAGTAACTTACTAAAGTACAATAAACTGCACTTCCAGAAATCATCAGTTGGGTGGCTAAAGGGTTAAATTTTCTTAACACAATCACGCTGTTTTTTCTTATTGAAAAAATAAAAATATTTCCTCTCTTCTGAGACATTAAGTTGTGTTAAGTTAGTCAGGGATGACTTTTGCCTCTGAATTAATGGTACTCACCCGGCTCAGGGAATCACGTACCCATACTTTCATACTGTGTTACTTATAATGTGTACAGAGTAGCCAGGCACTGGTGGCTCATGCCTGTAATCCTAGAAACTAGGGATGCTGAGATCAACAGGATATGGTTCTAGGTCAGTTTGGGGAAAAGTTTATGAGACCCCCATCTGAACAGAAGAAAGCTGCTCATAGTAGAGTATGTTTGTCATTCCAGCTATTGCAGGAAGCATAAAACAGGAAGACTGAGATCCAGGTAGGCCTGGGCAAAAAGCAAGCCCCTATCTCCAAAATAACCAGAGAAAAATGAAAGCATGTCTCAAGCAGTAGAGCACCTACTTAGCAAGGTTGAATCCCTGAATTCAGACCTCACCACTACCAAAAAAAATAAATAAATAAAATAATGTCTATCTATCTCTATATAGAGAGATATATAGAAAGCACATGTTTTTAGCAAAGTGCTTTGCCTGGAAGTCCAGTGAACATAGCAGCCAGTTATTAAGTTAAGGAAACCATTTTCGCTGAAGGTTGCCTTAGGAAGGATTTGTGAGCAGGGAGTACTTTTCCTTCAGGCAGTGTTGATATCATGGCATCATTTTTTCATGAAAATCACAATGAGAGTTTAAAATATATTTTGTACATCTCTATTAGCAGCTTGCTCCTTTCGTGGAACATTTCTCTAACTTCCAATTGATTAGATTTTTCATTTTGTGTCCAAATACTTCCAATTTTCCAGTAGTTTCTCTTTGTGTACAATGTAACTCATAATTAAGGAAAATGGTTGTTTGTTAAACAGCTGTGATGAATATATTATGCATTATGGCATTTACCTTTTACTTGAAGTTTTTGTCAAGTCTGATCCTATGATCACGTTCTCATAACACCTTCCCTTTCATCCCTATCCTACTTTGGCTCCAGTAGAATGAGCAGGAATTCGTAATCAGAGAGATTCCTTTAAAACAATTGTAATAAACTGACTGGAATCTCCACCTGGCAAGACAAATGAATGGCATTTAGTTTTTGAGCTCAGATGATTCATGCGTTAAATACCAATTGTATTCTTTTCTTCATACCATCTCATTCAGCCTTCAGAAGAACCTTGCCCATAATGGGCATTCAACAAGTGCAGACTGAACAAACATTTCAGTAGAGTATGGGGATGATCTAGTCTCAGATTTTAGAAATAGGACTCAGTAATTTTAAAGACATCACAAGACCACATGGCTTCTAAATAGGAAAGTTGGGATCCACAGCCATACCCTTCAGACTCAAAATATTCTTGCATAATAGCAGCTAAGATGGACAGTATATTCATGGGAAGTATTTATTTGAGCCTAATAAAAGAGGCTCTGCAGACTGAGTGTGAAAATTACTATCTGTAGCGCCAATGTAGAGGAAATAAATAGACTGTAGTTCACCACCTGTGGACAGAGGGATGCATAAAGATGGGGAAAAAGAGGATTTGCAAAAATGACAGCAGGCAGACAGAAAACTACAGCGCCACCCAGACTGAGATCAGACATTTCCTTAGAAGTAGGTGATTAGTTGTATTTTTCAGAACATGTTAGAGAGAGCTCTAGAGCGCCAACTTACAAGAAAAACATTCTCAAGACAAAAAAAGAAGATGTTTGATAGAAAGTGTTTAAAAGAATATACTTTATATCTAATAGATGTTGGTATGAATGCTACCTCTACTTTCAGGAGTAGTATAAATGTGATAAAATTATGTAATCACTCTGAGTTTGTTTCTTTCCTTGTATGAAAAAAGGAAATAATAATATCAAACTCAGGATTAAATGTAATGTTGCATGTACAACTTCTGTTACATACTTAAAACGTGGATAATATACAACAAATATTTGTTGTTACTCAGATCTAGTAACAGCCTTAGCAAACACTAGGAATTTTATGTGCATATTAGTTTTATATGCAAATTATATTAGGATAGAGGATGATTAGGAGAAAGGGAAAAAAGAACTTCAAAAAACAGTGACATTTTTGGTTTTTAATTTTTGTGTCATCCTCAGTAAACCTGTGTTCCCTTAAACTGAGTGTGATAATCATTAAAAAAATCAGTAGATTTTTCAACGAAAGTAAGCACATACCAGTCATGAAGTAAAATCTGAGTATTGGCAGAGAAGTTTTCATAACAGGCACAAATAAAATGTACACACAAGGTGCAAGCACTGACAGAGGATGTTCTCTGTGTACAGGAAGAGCTGCTGTGTACCTCAACTCCATCCCTAAAGTTCAGTACCTGTGTAATCAAACACAAAATAACTCCACCTTCAGACTCAATTTCATAACCTGTAAAATAAGACTAAGAAGATGTGTTCATCATAAGATAGCTATGAGGGTAATTAGAATAAAGTACATAAAACCCTTAGCACAGAAACTGGTACATAAGAAGTGGTAGACAAGTATTAGCTAATTTTGATTATAATAATTAAGATAAAATTGGACCAAATTATAGCAACTTATAGCTTTGGTTCTTTCAAACCCATCATCACAAATGGCCTATGAGTCCCACAGAGAATTTCAAACATCCTTTTTTAGAATCTTCTCATATTTCATGGGCGCTACTAGTCAACATCTCTTGATACCTCTCATGTGATCACAGGGTAATCTTGAGAGACAGCTGCTTTCTGAGGCAGAAACAAAACCAAGTTCAATAAATCAATCAGTACTGAATTTCTAAACTCTATCTGAGAGGGAGGCAGATGCTTTGTTTTGAGCAGTCTTATCAAGGGCATTGTTGTCCACTTAATGGAAATGTAATTGCTCCTCATGGTTCTCTTCTCATTAACTCTAACTTCAAACCCTCATTTTAGTGATTCACAAATTTATAAGAAAAGATGTCTCTTTCTGAGATGAGAGACCACAGAAGCCCAGGCTCATTGCTTACTCCTAAGTGCTGTGTGTAAACCTTGCATCAAATTGTGTAAAAACTCCCAGTTACCTATTGGTTGTTAAAACACACATTCCCCTGCTTCCTGAAAAAGAAAAGAGAGAGAGAGAAACAAATTATAAACTAACCTCACCCTTCACAGATGAGAAAGCTCATGGAGCAACTATCTAACTAGAAATGTTAATAATTACCTTCTCTTCTTTTACTAGTTCTGTTTTATAAACATTAGCAAATTTAATCCCCACTCCTAAAAGAACACTAATTATTACCTCCATTTTATGGATGGGAAGAGTTGAATTTCCGAGAGGTTAATTGACTTACTAAAGGAAACACAGGTGGTAAATGGCTAGATCTATAAGCTTTATTTATAAGCCTCCATTGTCACGGAGTAGAGATACACATATTATAAAACGGGTTGGCCAACATTTTCTGAAATGGGATCCATGGTAAATATTTTTGGGTTTAAATACCACATCTGCCTTAGTGCTCAACTCTGCTTTTGTAGACCAGAAGAAGCAAGTGATAACTTAGGAAAAAATGACTCAACTATGCACCAACAAAACTTTATTTACAAAAACAAGCAGTGGACAAACATGGACCACAGAATGTACTTTTCTGACCTCTATTATACAATATAAACTTATTCACTGTGAAACTGGTAATCTGATTGTGGCTTTGCTACTAAATTGTTTCTTTATTTTGGGTGAATTACTGCTCTTTAAAGCCTTTTATTATTATCCATAAAACAAAGTAAAGCATTTCAAAATGTAGACCATCAGCTAAAAATGGTACTATTTTAGAATGTTGACTTCTTTTTTTTATTGTTTTATTATTCATATGTGCATACAAGGCTTGGGTCATTTCTCCCCCCTGCCCCCACCCCTTCCCTTACCACCCACTCTGCCCCCTCCCTCTCCCCCCCACCCCAGCAATACCCAGCAGAAACTATTTTGCCCTTATTTCTAATTTTGTTGAAGAGAGAGTATCAGCCATAATAGGAAGGAACAAGGCTTTTTGCTGGTTGAGATAAGGATAGCTATACAGGGAGTTGACTCACATTAATTTCCTGTGTGTGTGTGTGTTACCTTCTATGTTAATTCTTTTTGATCTATCCTTTTCTCTGGTTCCTGGTCCCCTTTTCCTATTGGCCTCAGTTGCTTTTAAGGTATCTGCTTTAGCTTCTCTGCGTTAAGAGCAACAAATGCTAGCTAATTTTTTAGGTGTCTTACCTATCCTCACCCCTCCCTTGTGTGCTCTCATTTTTATCATGTGCTCAAAGTTCAATTCCCTTGTTGTGTTTGTCCTTGATCTAATGTCCACATATGAGGGAGAACATATGATTTTTGGTCTTTTGGGCCAGGCTAACCTCACTCAGAATGATGTTCTCCAATTCCATCCATTTACCAGTGAATGATAACATTTCGTTCTTCTTCATGGCAGCATAAAATTCCACTGTGTATAGATACCACCTTTTCTTAATCCATTCATCATTGGTGGGGCATCTTGGCTGTTTCCATAACTGGGCTATTGTGAATAGTGCCGCAATAAACATGGGTGTGCAGGTGCCTCTGGAGTAACCTGTGTCACAGTCTTTTGGGTATATCCCCAAGAGTGGTATTGCTGGATCAAATGGTAGATCAATGTTTAGCTTTTTAAGTAGCCTCCAAATGTTTATCCAGAGAGGTTGTACTAGTTTACATTCCCACCAACAGTGTAAAAGGGTTCCTTTTCCCCTGCATCCTTGCCAACACCTGTTGTTGGTGACGCTGCTAATGATGGCTATTCTAACAGGGGTGAGGTGGAATCTTAGTGTGGTTTTAATATGCATTTCCTTTATTGCTAGAGATGATGAGCATTTTTTCATGTGATTTTGGGCCATTTGAATTTCTTCTTTTGAGAAAGTTCTGTTTAGTTCACTTGCCCACTTCTTTATTGGTTCATTAGTTTTGGGAGAATTTAGTTTTTTAAGTTCCCTATATATTCTGGTTATCAGTCCTTTGTCTGAAGTGTAGCTGGCAAATATTTTCTCCCACTCTGTGGGTGTTCTCTTCAGTTTAGAGACCATTTCTTTTGATGTACAGAAGCTTTTTAGTTTTGTGAGGTCCCATTTATCTATGCTATCTCTTAGTTGCTGTGCTGCTGGGGTTTCATTGAGAAAGTTCTTACCTATACCTACTAACTCCAGAGTATTTCGTACTCTTTCCTGTATCACCTTTAGAGTGTGGTCTGATATTAAGATCCTTGGTCCATTTTGAGTTAATATTGGTACAGTGTGATATACATGGATCTAGTTTCAGTTTTTTGCAGACTGCTAACCAGTTTTCCCAGCAGTTTTTGTTGAAGAGGCTGCTATTTCTCCATTGTATATTTTTAGCTCCTTTGTCAAAGACAAGTTGGTTATAGTTGTGTGGCTTCATATCTGGGTCCTCTATTCTGTTCCACTGGTCTTCATGTCTGTTTTTGTGCCAGTACCATGCTGTTTTATTGTTATTGGTTTGTAATATAGTTTGAAGTCAGGTATTGTGATACCTCCAGCATTGTTCTTTTGACTGAGTATTGCCTTGGCTATTCATGGACTCTTGTGTTTCCATATAAATTTCATGGTAGATTTTTCAATTTCTTTAATGAATGTCATTGGAATTTTGATGGGAATTGCATTAAACATGTAGATTACTTTGGGGAGTATAGATATTTTTACTATGTTGATTCTACCAATCCATGAGCATGGGAGATCTCTCCACTTTCTATAGTCTTCCTCAATCTCTTCCTTCAGAAGTTTATAGTTTTCCTTGTAGAGGTCATTTACATCTTTTGTTAGGTTTACACCTAGGTATTTGATTTTTTTTTGAGGCCATTGTAAATGAAATTGTTTTCATACATTCTTTTTCAGTTTGCTCATTATTAGTGTATAGAAATGCTAATGATTTTTCTATGTTGATTTTATATCCTGCTACCTTGCTAGAGCTATTGATGAGGTCTAGAAGCTTCTGAGTAGAGTTTTTTGGGTCTTTAAGATATAGGATCATGTCATGTGCAAATAGGGATATTTTGACAGTTTCTTTACCTATTTGTATTCCTTTTATTCTTTCTTCTTGCTTAATTGCTTTGGCTAGGAATTCCAGTACTATGTTGAATAGGAGTGGAGATAGTGGGCATCGTTGTCTGTTTCCTGATTTTAGAGGGAATGGTTTTAATTTTTCTCCATTAAGTATAATGCTGGCTGTAGGTTTGTCATATATAGCTTTTATAATGTTGAGGTACTTTCCTTCAATTCTTAGTTTTCTTAGAGATTTTATAATGAAATGGTGTTGGATCTTATCAAAGGCTTTTTCTGCATCTATTGAGATGATCAAGTGGTTTTTGTCTTTGCTTCTGTTAATGTGGTTTATTACGTTTATTGATTTTCGTATGTTGAACCACCCCTGCATCCCTGGAATGAAGCCTACTTGGTCATGGTGAATAATCTTTTTGATGTGTTGTTGAATTCGGTTTGCCATTATTTTGTTGAGGATTTTTGCATCAATGTTCATTAAGGAGATTGGCCTATAGTTCTGCTTTTTGGAGGTGTCTTTGCCTGGTTTTGGGATAAGTGTAATACTGGCTTCATAAGATGTGTTTGGCAGTTTTCCTTCCCTTTCTATTTCATGGAACAGTTTAAGGAGGGTTGGTATCAGTTCTTCTTTAAAGGTCTGATAGAATTCAGCAGAGAATCCATCAGGTCCTTGACTTCTCTTTTTGGGGAGAGTCTTGATTGCTGCTTCAATTTCACCTTGTGTTATAGATCTATTCAGGTGATTAATTTCCTCTTGGTTCAGTTTTGGATGATCATATGTATCTAGAAATTAAGATTTTAGGCTAAAATACTTTAATGAGTTTGTCATGATTCTATAAATTAATCTTATTTACCATCAATTATTTTCATCAGAGAACGTTGCATGTCAAATCCACTGAAAATAGTATGTATATTTCCATTAACATTATATTTTGTCTATTAGTGAAAAGTTAAGATGGAGGGATTAGTTTTATTTTGTTCAAAGAAGTTTAGAAGTAAAAACTTTTGTGAGAAAAGTAGGGCATAGAGTTATTTCTTTGTTTCCTTCTGTTACCCACGGTAAGGCTGAGACACAAATTTCTGTGGACACTGGAAAGCTCAGTGGATCCCTCTCCTTCCTTTTTTCCTTGCTAAATTCATAGATAATCTTCTACATATTTATGTTGAGAGGAAGAACTGACCCTCCAACAACTAATTTCACTTACACATTGGTGGACAGTATCTGTATATTGAGTGCCAATCAGAAATATATGTAAAAAATGATGTCTTCTGTCTTATTAATGCTGACTTAGCAGAAACAGATGAAATTTAGGGCAAGTCAGAATTCTTGTTTCGTTGTCCTATTTTCCTATTTTCAGTAGGAGAACGAATTTAGGACAACTTAGAATTATTTCTCCTGTCCTATTTTATTGGATCTGTGTTTATTCATGTTCTGCAAAAAGAATCCCAATATTATTCTTTGGTTTCTTTATTTCAAACATGTATTTCTCCAAATTAATTTTAGTTTTCAGTTTAAAATTCATATATCTAGTGAAAGAAAATAACAAAATTATATAAACTAGAACAAAGTTTTTAAGTGGCACAGTTTCACTAAGAAATAACTGCTTTGGATAAACTCTTGAAATATTCTATATTGAGTTGCTTAATTTATAGGTTCATTTCATTTGTTTTGATAACACATACATAAGTTTGCTTTTTATCACTAAGTTTTATGTCACAAACTTGGGCCTTATTATTATAATTTTCATACCAGTAATGTTTGAAAATTACTTACCTCTATTTGGGATGTGACATATTTAAGCTTTGTACTACATGTCCTAGCATTTGCTTTGTTTTAATGTGTTATATTTTACAATGATGTGTTATTTTTACTTTTTACCTCATTCAGGTTCACATCAATTTATCAGGACAAACTTCCCAAAATAAAAACAATGTATGGAATTTTAGAAATATTTCTAGGTTGCTAATTTATGACATATTAGCATGAATATACTAGCTAGGAATTGAGAGAACAATAAAATTAAAATTAAAATGAGTTAATGTGTATACATTCTAACTTTACCTTTTTGACTAATTTTATTATTACATATTCTTATTCTCTAAATAGCATTTTATAATTCATATATAAATTTCCAATATTGTAAAATTGTAGATTCTGATTCAGTATGTCCTGGTTAGTGTCTGCATTTCTAAAAAGCGCCTGGAATGTGACTGAAATAAAGCACTTGCCCCATAGTTCCTACTAAAAGTAATGTGAAAATAATTCTACAATAGGATAGGAATATAGGATGCATTAAAGTTTTCCTTTATGCAGTCAAGATTTCAGTAGTCTTTCTGCCTTGTCTGCATACTTAAATCCCTCATTCATGTTTATACTAGTACTTTGAATGTACTCTCTAACATTAATATGCATTAGATTTATATTGGAGCCTGCTTGACTGACTGTATTTTGTAAAGTTGTATATAATTTTAATGCTGTTTCCGGTCAAGCAAGGAATCACATTTTTAAAATATGAATGAGTTCAAATCTATTTCAAACTAGAGTGTGTCTATTATGGTAATACACAATAAGTAAAAATATAAGTTTTTAAATGGCCCAAAGTTATTATCAGTTCCTATATTGACTTTCAAATCATACTAGTGATGGGTTTTGTGTATTAATCAATTTAACTTTTGATTTAGTTTTATTTTTCGTTTTTCCGTGTTCTCCATATTTTGTTGGCTAGAGTATTGAAACAAGTCTTTCTCAAGCTGCAATCTGTGTTCCATGCTTTCTGAAATCCTGTTTTGCTTATAAGGACAGCTATGCTTATTGAGTCCACCCATGTAAACCACCATAATCTTCCTATTTTTTTTTCATTTTTCTTTTATTATTTATATGTGCATACAAGGCTTGGTTCATTTCTCCCCCCTGCCCCCACCCCCTCCCTTACCACCACTCCACCCACTCCCGCTCCCCCCACCTCAATACCCAGCAGAAACTATTTTGCCCTTATCTCTAATTTTGTTGTAGAGAGAGTATAAGCAATAATAGGAAGGAAAAAGGGGTTTTGCTGGTTGAGATAAGGATAGCTATACAGGGCATTGACTCACATTGATATCTGTGTGTGGGTGTTACCTTCTAGGTTAATTCTTTTTGATCTAACCTTTTCTCTAGTACCTGTTCCCCTTTTCCTATTGGCCTCAGTTGCTTTAAGGTATCTGCTTTAGTTTCTCTGCGTTAAGGGCAACAAATGCTAGCTAGTTTTTTAGGTGTCTTACCTATCCTCACCCCTCCCTTGTGTGCTCTCGCTTTTATCATGTGCTCAAAGTCCAATCCCCTTGTTGTGTTTGCCGTTGATCTAATATCCACATATGAGGGAGAACATGATTTTTGGTCTTTTGTGCCAGGCTAACCTCACTCAGAATGATGTTCTCCAATTCCATCCATTTACCAGCGAATGATAACATTTCGTTCTTCTTCATGGCTGCATAAAATTCCATTGTGTATAGATACCACATTTTCTTAATCCATTCGTCAGTGCTGGGGCATCTTGGCTGTTTCCATAACTTGGCTATTGTGAATAGTGCCGCAATAAACATGGATGTGCAGGTGCCTCTGGAGTAACAGTCTTTTGGGTATATCCCCAAGAGTGGTATTGCTGGATCAAATGGTAGATCGATATCCAGCTTTTTAAGTAGCCTCCAAATTTTTTTCAAGAGTGGTTGTACTAGTCTACATTCCCACCAACAGTGTAAGAGGGTTCCTTTTTCCCTGCATCCTTGCCAACACCTGTTGTTGGTGGTGTTGCTGATGATGGCTATTCTAACAGGGGTGAGGTGGAATCTTAGTGTGGTTTTAATTTGCATTTCCTTTATTGCTAGAGATGGTGAGCATTTTTTCATGTGTTTTCTGGCCATTTGAATTTCTTCTTTTGAGAAAGTTCTGTTTAGTTCACATGCCCATTTCTTTATTGGTTCATTAGTTTTGGGAGAATTTAGTTTTTTAAGTTCCCTGTATATTCTGGTTATCAGTCCTTTGCCTGATGTATAATTGCCAAATATTTTCTCCCACTTTGTGGGTGTTCTCTTCAGTTTAGAGACCATTTCTTTTGATGTACAGAAGCTTTTTAGTTTTGTGAGGTCCCATTTATCTATGCTATCTCTTAGTTGCTGTGCTGCTGGGGTTTCATTGAGAAAGTTCTTACCTATACCTACTAACTCCAGAGTATTTCCTACTCTTTCTTGTATCAACTTAAGAGTTTGGGGTCTGATATTAAGATCCTTGATCCATTTTGAGTTAATCTTGGTATAGGGTGATATACATGGATCTAGTTTCAGTTTTTTGCAAACTGCTAACCAGTTTTCCCAGCAGTTTTTGTTGAAGAGGCTGCTATTTCTCCATCGTATATTTTTAGCTCCTTTGTCAAAGATAAGTTGCTCATAGTTGTGTGGCTTCATATCTGGATCCTCTATTCTGTTCCACTGGTCTTCAAGTCTGTTTTTGTACCAGTACCATGCTGTTTTTATTGTTATTGCTTTGTAATATAGTTTGAAGTCAGGTATTGTGATACCTCCTGCATTGTTCTTTTGACTGAGTATTGCCTTGGCTATTCATGGACTCTTGTGTTTCCATATAAATTTAACAGTAGATTTTTCAACCCCTTTAATGAATGTCATTGGAATTTTGATGGGAATTGCATTAAACATGTAGATTACTTTGGGGAGTATCCACATTTTTATTATGTTGATTCTACCAATCCATGAGCATGGGAGATCTCTCCACTTTCTATAGTCTTCCTCAATCTCTTTCTTCAGAAGTGTATAGTTTTCCTTGTAGAGGTCTTTCACATCTTTTGTTAGGTTTACACCTGGGTATTCGATTTTGTTTGAGGCTATTGTAAATGGAATTGTTTTCATACATTCTTTTTCCGTTTGCTCATTGTTAGTGTATAGAAATGCTAATGATTTTTCTATGTTGATTTTATATCCTGCTACCTTGCTATAGCTATTGATGATGTCTAGAAGCTTCTGAGTAGAGTTTTTTGGGTCTTTAAGGTATAGGATCATGTCATCTGCAAATAGGGATATTTTGACAGTTTCTTTACCTATTTGTATTCCTTTTATTCCTTCTTCTGGCCTAATTGCTGTGGCTAGGAATTCCAGTACTATGTTGAATAGGAGTGGAGATAGTGGGCATCCTTGTATGGTTCCTGATTTTAGAGGGAATGGTTTTAATTTTTCTCCGTTAAGTATAATGCTGGCTGTAGGTTTGTCATATATAGCTTTTATAATGTTGAGGAACTTTCCTTCTATTCCTAGTTTTCTTAGAGCTTTTATCATGAAATGATGTTGGATCTTATCAAAGGCTTTTTCTGCATCTATTGAGATGATCAAGTGGTTTTTGTCTTTGCTTCTGTTAATGTGGTTTATTACGTTTATTGATTTTTGTATGTTGAACCACCCCGGCATCCCTGGGATGAAGCCTACGTGGTCGTGGTGAATAATCTTTTTGATGTGTTGCTGAATTCGATTTGCCATTATTTTGTTGAGGATTTTTGCATCAATGTTCATTAAGGAGATTGGCCTATAGTTCTCCTTTTTGGAGGTGTCTTTGCCTGGTTTTGGGATAAGTGTAATACTGGCTTCATAAAATGTGTTTGGCAGTTTTCCTTCCCTTTCTATTTCATGGAACAGTTTAAGGAGGGTTGGTATCAGTTCTTCTTTAAAGGTCTGATAGAATTCAGCAGAGAATCCATCAGGTCCTGGACTTTTCTTTTTGGGGAGACTCTTGATTACTGCTTCAATTTCATTTTGTGTTATAGGTCTATTCAGGTGATTAATTTCCTCTTGGTTCAGTTTTGGATGATCATATGTATCTAGAAATCTGTCCATTTCTTTTAGATTTTCAAATTTATTTGAATATAGGTTCTCAAAGTAGTCTCTGATGATTTCCTGGACTTCCATGGTGTTTGTTGTTATCTCCCCTTTTGCATTCCTAATTCTACTAATTTGGGTTTTTTCTCTCCTCATTTTAGTCAGGTTTGCCAGGGGTCTATTGATCTTGTTTATTTTTTCAAAGAACCAACTTTTTGTTTCATTAATTCTTTGTATGGTTTTTTTGGTTTCTATTTCGTTGATTTCAGCTCTTGTTTTTATTATTTCTCTCCTTCTATTCGTTTTGGAATTTGCTTGTTCTTGTTTTTCTAGGAGTTTGAGATGTATCATTAGGTCATTGATTTGGGATCTTTCAATCTTTTTAATATATGCACTCATGGCTATAAACTTTCCTCTCAAGACTGCCTTAGATGTGTCCCATAGGTTCCGGTAGGTTGTGTTTTCATTTTCATTGACTTCTAGGAACTTTTTAATTTCCTCTTTTATTGCATCGATGATCCATTCTTCATTAAGTAATGAATTATTTAGTTTCCAGCTGTTTGCATGTTTTTTGTCTTTACTTTTGTTGTTGAGTTCTACTTTTACTGCATTGTGGTCAGATAGTATGCACGGTACTATTTCTATTTTCTTATATTTGCTGAGGCTTGCTTTGTGCCCTAGGATATGATCTATTTTGGAGAAGGTTCCATGGGCTGCTGAGAAGAATGTATATTGTGTAGAGGTTTGATGAAATGTTCTGTAGACATCTACTAGGTCCACTTGATCTATTGCATATTTTAGATCTTGGATTTCTTTATTGAGTTTTTGTTTGGATGACCTATCTATTGATGATAATGGAGTGTTAAAGTCTCCCACAACCACTGTGTTGGCATTTATATATGCTTTTAGGTCTTTCAGGGTATGTTTGATGAAATTGGGTGTGTTGACATTGGGTGCGTACAGATTGATGATTATTATTTCCTTTTGGTCTATTTCCCCTTTTATTAGTATGGAATGTCCTTCTTTATCTCGTTTGATCAATGTAGGTTTGAAGTCTACTTTGTCAGAGGTAAGTATTGCTACTCCTGCTTGTTTTCGGGGGCCATTGGCTTGGTAAATCTTCTTCCAGCCTTTCATCCTAAGCCTATGCTTATTTCTGTTGGTTAGATGGGTCTCCTGTAAGCAACAAATTGTTGGATCTTCTTTTTTAATCCATTTTGTCATACGGTGTCTTTTGATGGGTGAATTAAGTCCATTAACATTAAGTGTTAGTACTGATAGGTATGTGGTGATTCCTGCCATTTAGTTATCTTAGTTGTTTGAAGGTTTGATTGTGTGTACCTAACTTGATGTTATTCTCTACTGTCTTGCTTTTTCTTATTCTGTGGTTTGGTGCTGCCTGCCTTTTCATGGTTAAGTTGGGTGTCACTTTCTGTGTGCAGGATCCCTTGCAGAATCTTTTGTAATGGTGGCTTTGTGTTCACATATTGTTTTAGTTTCTGCTTATCATGGAAGACTTTTATTGCTCCATCTATTTTGAATGATAGCTTTGCTGGGTAGAGTATCCTGGGGTTGAAGTTATTTTCATTCAGTGCCCGGAAGATCTCACCCCACGCTCTTCTTGCTTTTAATGTTTCTGTTGAGAAGTCTGCTGTGATTTTGATGGGTTTACCTTTGTATGTTACTTGTTTTTTCTCTCTTACAGCCTTCAATATTCTTTCCTTAGTTTCTGAACTTGTTGTTTTAATGATGATATGTCGTGGAGTAGTTCTATTTTGATCTGGTCTGTTTGGTGTCCTGGAGGCCTCTTGGATGTGTATGGGAATATCTTTCTCTAGATTTGGGAAATTTTCCGTTATTATTTTGTTGAATATATTACGCATTCCCTTCGCTTGCACCTCTTCTCCTTCTTCGATGCCCATGATTCTCAAGTTTGGTCTTTTGATGGAGTCAGTGAGTTCTTGCATTTTCTTTTCACAGGTCTTGAGTTGTTTAATTAATAGTTCTTCGGTTTTTCCTTTAATTACCATTTCATCTTCAAGTTCTGAGATTCTGTCTTCTGTTTGTTCTATTCTGTTGGATTATCCTTCTGTTTTGTTTTGCAGTTCTGTTTCGTTCTTTTTTCTGAGGTTTTCCATACCCTGGCAGTTTTCTTCTTTATTGTTGTCTATTTTTGTCCTGAGTTCATTTATCCGTTTATTCATTGTGTTCTCTCTTTCACTTTGGTGTTTATACAGTGCTTCTATGGTTTCCTTTATTTCTTCTTTTGCTTTTTCAAATTCTCTATTTTTATTGTCTTGGAATTT
The DNA here is from genome assembly GCF_047511655.1 of Castor canadensis. Taxonomy (NCBI): domain Eukaryota; kingdom Metazoa; phylum Chordata; class Mammalia; order Rodentia; family Castoridae; genus Castor; species Castor canadensis. The sequence goes on from NC_133400.1 coordinate 23,164,365, forward strand.
CTTGAGTGTCTCCTGTACATTTTGGTTGACCCTATCCAGTATCATCTCTATAAAATTCTCATTGATTACTTGTAGTATATCTTCTTTTAAATTATTCTTGTGGGCTTCATTGGGTCCTTTGGCATAGTTTATCTTCATTTTATTGGACTCTGGATCTGAGCTTCTGTTCTCTTCATTCCCCTCTGGTTCCTGTACTAATTTTTTGCTGTGGGGAAACTGGTTTCCTTGTTTTTTCTGTCTTCCTGTCATTGTCCTTGGTGTTGTTACTGTCCCTGTACTGTGTGTAATTAAGTATTTTCTAGCTTGTAATAATAACAATGGTAATATTGAGAATGGAAGAGTGAGCTGAGATGGAAAGCAAGAAGTTAAAGAAAAGGGGAAAACAAAAATACAGACAAGAGGGAGAAAGCAGAACAAGGTATCAGACAAGAGAGTTTCAAAGGTATAAACAGGGAGTGTTAGTGTACTAATTGATAGTAAGCTGAACAGACAATAGAGAGACAGAGAGAGGATTGAAAATCAAAGATAAAAAAATAAAAAATTAGTAAATGAAAGTAATATCTATATATAAAAATGAATTAAAATAAAATGGAAAATAGAAAATTAAAAAAAAAAACAAAAACCAAAAAACTTCCAAGTTTATATGCAATGCAATTTCAGTCTTAATAATTTGGATGTCCATCTCAATCTCCAGTCCTGGAGTTGGTGCCTCAGATGTTGTTCTGTAGTTGTCTCATCAAAGGGGATGCATAAAGTAGAACAAAACTACACTCACACACACACAGAAGAAAAAAAAAAAACCCACCAAGTGTCCCCAGTTCAAATGCAATACAGTTTCAGTAAGTTTTTCAGCTTGCAGGTGTAATTCGGTTGTTCTCTCATCAAAGGTAGGAAGAAAAAGAAAAAAAAGCGTCTGGAGGCATTTCTGAGAGTGGTATCTGCAACTGTGGCTTGCCTGCCTGCTGCTCTCAGCCTGTAGCTGGCGGCGTTATTTATGCAGATCTCTGGGGTGAGTTTAGCACTCACTTGGTCCCACAGGCTTTGTTTGCTCAGAGTTCTCCTGTGCGGGAGCCTCTGCTACAGGCTTTCCCCTTTCCAAGCACTGGGAAAGGTGAAACTGCCCCGCATTGTCAGGCCTGTGTGTTTATTTACAGTTCACGTGGGAAGTGGGTCTTCCCTCCTCTCACAAGCGTCCTTGCTCCTGGTTGCTGGGAGCGCCCCGCTCTCGCCAGAGCCTCTCCGGCCGGCCCGGCTTGTTTATTTACAGTCCCGGGAAGGATTCCCTTCCCCCAATCTTCAGCGCTCAGGGCGCCCCACCCTCTTTCCAGCGTGTCTTAACGGTTCTTATTGCTTATTACTCAGTTTCTCTTTTTTTTTTTTCCCGGGTGGAGGTCAGTCTGTCCAGGGGGCTATGCTGCTCTGGCCCAGGCTTGTCTGTGGGGCTACCACGGTACCGTGAAGCTCACCTGGTCCGCGTCTTCCCAAGCCGTATGGGCGCTGGCCACTGGCGGCCCCGGGGGCCCTCCTCGGTTCTCCATTTAACGTGAAGTGGAGATTCTCTGCACCAGCTGGAGATGTGGAGGGGTCAAAGTTATGCCTTTTCTCGGTGATTATGCCTGCAAAGTGTGTCTCCCAGCGTCTCTCCAAGATTTCACTATAGGAGGGTCGCTTTCTGCTTCCTACCTCTAGCCGCCATCTTGGAATCTCCATCTTCCTATTTTAATGTCAGCTAAGTAGCAACCTTAACTCCACCTTCTGAATTGCATTTTGTCATGTAACCTAACTTGGCAAGTTTCCATAATTACCACATGGACATCTTTGAGAGGTCAGTATTGTGCCTCCCACAGTCTTAAGTTATTATCTTTTTATATTACTGGATATCAATTGCTAATATTTTTTAAGACTAAAAAATTCTCTTTATTAACCCCATTCTTTCTCCACCTCCATTTAATCTTTGTTTCTTTCTTTTCTTTTATTGATTTTACATTTACTTACATGTGTATACATTGTTTGGTCCACCTTCCCCCACCCCTCCACTTCCAAGCAGAACTTGTTCTGGCCTCTTGTTCTCCAATTTTGTTGAATAGAAAATATAAGAGATAATAAGAAAGACATAGTAGTTTTGGTAGTGTGAGTAAAGATAGCTATACAGAGAGATTCTGAGCATTGCTTCTATGTACTTGTGTATTGCATCCCACATTGGTTCATCTCTGCCAGACCTCTTTACTACTTCCTGGTCCCCTTCCCATAGTGGCCTCTGCAAGTTTAAGATTATTTTATTCACTCCTCTACAGTGAACACATCAACCACATTCAAGTTTCAGGTTTCCTTCCCTTTCCTTATTCCTCCCATACATATTCTCCCCTTAGTGTTGGACCCATGTCCAATAATATTACTGCATTTGTTTTAGGTCTAAAGTCCACATGTGAGGGAGAACTTATCCTTTTTAGCCTTCTGAGCCTGGCCAACTTTGCTTAAAATGATGTTCTCCAGTTCCATCTATATACTTGCAAATGATAAAATTTCATTCCTCTTCGTGGATGAGTAAAATTCCATTGTGTATAAATACCACATTTTCTTAATCTGTTTTTCAGTAGTAGGGCATCATGGTTGTTTCCATAGCTTGGCTATTGTAAACAGTGCCCCAATAAATATGGGTGTGCAGGTGCCTTTGTAAATATTTTAAGGATATGTGAGCCTATGACTATGAGGAATGTGTATCTATAATTTTGTTTTCTTACAATATCTTTCTTTGTTCATTTTTAATATCAGTGTTGTGCTAACTTTATTAAATGGACTCTGGCAGTTTTCTACCTCCTTTGTCTATTTGAATTATTTTCATAAGTTTGACATTATTTCTTTCAGAAATATTTGATATATTTCTCCAGCAAAGATATTGTAGCCTGGAACTTTTGAGTGCATGTTTCTAATAACAAACTGGAAGTTGTAATTCTATAGGAATACATTCAAATATTCTCACTTTTTGAACATTTTTCCCTATTTTACCCAAGTCAGTCAATTAGATTATAAATTTTTATATTTTTCTTTTTTTATATGCTCTGCAAGATCTGTAGTGGTATCAAGTCCTTAACACTTGTTACCTGATTCTGTGAGCATGGACTTGTGTGTGCTCCCTTGTTTCAATGTATTGTCTGTAATGTGAATATTTACCAGGACTTAAAATCACTATTCTTGTCAGAAGACAAAATGACTCCTGTGTCATTGATAAAGATATGTATAATATGGAATTAATATTGTACAGCCAGAAATGAACTAAATTCATAGCCTACTACTTTCAGGGCTGTGAGTTTTGAGAAAATGTTGAACTTCTCTGGATTTATTTTATTAATTGAAAGTAGAATGGTAACAGATAATTGAATCTGCCAGCTCTAGTGATTTTGAAAACTTGATAAGTTACTTTTTATATTTCCTGAACTATAACAAGCTCTAAAAATGAGATAAATATTAGTAGCAGAAATGATTTTGTCTGAAGAGTCAATGTCATTCAATCTCAAACTATTTGTCTCTGCTAGGTTCTTTTCTTTCATTTGAAGAAGTTTTAGGTAGAAGGAGCAAATGTTTAAACAACATAGTACATCTATGTTATTTGGAAAATAATTTTTTTCCCTCTTTTGCAAGTTCCAAAAATTATTTCCAATGTACTAGGTTTAACAATGGCAGATAGGTGTGAGTGTTGTTACATACCTGTAATCCTAGATACACAGGAGACTGAGACAGAAGAATCATGAATTAGAGGCTGTCAGGATAGTAGGTCTATCCGAAAAATCAAATACAAACAAAAGGGTTAGTGTTGTGGCTAAAGCATGGCTCAAGTGGTAGAGCATGTGGGTGACCCTAGAATCAATCCCCTAGTTGTAAACAACAACAAAAAAAGGCAGAGAAGAAGTAGTAGCAGCAGTGAAAAAGGTCAGTTGAAAATCAGTAAGACTTAAGTTCCCAACTGAGGCTGAGTTCCTAAGATAATTGATGTGTTAAGAAAACTGAGCACTACTGACATGCAAATTTAGATATAATGTGGAAATATTGACTGCATAGCTTAGTATTTTTCTTATTACAAGTGCCAGGAAACCTAATGCAAACTAATTATAAAAGGGAAAAGAAGAACAAAACCAACGGAAAACCATTTCTGTGTGTGTGTGTGTGTGTGTGTGTGTGTGTGTGTGTGTGTGTGTGTGATACAGTGGTTTGAACTCAAGGCCTACACCCTGAGCTACTCTCAAACCCTTTTAAGTGATGAGTATTTTTGAGATAGGGTCCCAGGAACTATTTTGCCTGGGCTGGCTTCTAACTGTGATCCTTCTGACCTCTGCCTCCTGAGTAGCTAGGATTAGAGGTGTGAGCCACTGGTGCCCAGTAAATGGAAAACGATTTTATGGGGACATTTTTCATCACTTTGGCTTCTCTCTTAAGTGGGCCTTCAAATAGAATGAAAAATCATTACTAGGAGCTGCACTTTTATATTATCAGGCCAGGTGAAAGAGAAGTCTTTTTTCTCAAGTTTCAAAAAATTCTCAGAAAGTTATTTTATTGGATATATTAAGACATTTGCCCATCCTTGAACTCTAATTGGCTATGTATGAATTTCATCAACCAATCCATCCCTAAAGTGTACATGCTGTAAGCCCTATCCTGCCTGATTTGATAGAAAGGAAACACAAATATGGGTATCAAAATAAAGGGAAATGAATGAAAAATGAACAAAACAATGTGAGTTCATTATAAGAGTAACTACTATGGGAATTTTACTAGAGTGGTATGAGAGAATAAGGGTATACCTGATACCTAATCCATTGGAGACATTAAAATGGAACCATGGTAATAATTTAAGTGAATAATCTACTGATTAATTGCCATCTGCAAGTGAAATTCAGGGAAGCAGACACATTCATCTTCTGTGATTAATGAGTAGAAAAAGAGCTGAATCAGGCATCTGCCTTCCAGAGTTTTAAAGCTCACAATGAAACCTCAGAGGTACATGGTCCGTGAACAACTTCTCATCAGTTGGTGGTTCTGAAGCTGATGTTCTTTCCTTTGTTGTACCATGTATGATTGCTTTCACTTTCTGTCCTGGTGTAGAGAGGCAGGGTACAATAAACAGTGAGGCCAGACAAAATGCAATACAATTATGTAAGTGACATTGCCCTGTGATAAAAGTGGGGGTGGAAGGAGCTATCAAGGGCCAAAGAAAGTATTATTCAACAACCTGAGCTTGGATACAGCAGGGAGCATTGCCACTAATCTGTCACATGTCACCTACAAGTAGAAAAATTATATTTGTTAATGCATCAGGTAACCTCTATGCCTGTGCTTGCTTCATCCCCAGAGCTGAATCCAGACAAGCACTGACCTGTGCTTACTGGGTTTTGCATATAAGAATTGATGGGATCACAGTTTGAAACTTGATATGAGTTTGTTTGTAGGCAAAAAAATCTAGCACAAACAGATTATACATTATTCCATGCATTTACCTGTGCCTACAAGTTTTTCTGACATTAAAATATGGCTCCAAAGCAAACTGACAGAAAAGGCTGCAGAAAGTCTCATGTATAGTGATATTTTGTTTATCAATAATTATTGTAATCAGTATCATGACTTTCATAAAAATCTATACAATTGGTGGAAAAAGAATTTGTATGTGAAAGAGTCAGAATGGCCTGAGATTGAATTCTGGTTTTCAAAATCAACCAAATAAATGTACTAAAGAAATACATTTAAATTTCTTCTGTTTCTTTCACTTTTTTGTAAAATTAAGCACAGTAGTATTGTCTATCTCATGGAACTTTATGGGGGATAGTGAGATGATTTGTTTTCTGAGGTGTTTATATGAAGCTCCTCAAAGAATAGCTTGTTAATGATGGTGTTAAAGAAGATGACATCAACATACTCTGTAATGCATTATCTTAATCTACTTTCTGTCTCATCCCTTCTTTATATTCAAATGTAGTTACAAATTATTTCATTGATCCAGCTCCCATATTACTCTCTTGTATTCATCATAATTTCATTTGTCTAATCGTCATTTGGTAAAAACTCAAACCCAGTTAACGTTAACTTTATATGTTATTCATGCCTACATCTACACAGAACAATTTGGGCAGATAATTACTACAAACCCTCTTCAGCTACAATCTCAAGGACAAACTTAGTATCATGGGAAACCCTATCCATTTCCCTCAGTCCTTTACTGATCACATTCAACTGAGGATATGAGAAAGTAAAAGTATTCGCAAATGAATTTCCACATGTTTTCACTACCTACAAAACTATATCTCCCTACATACATACACATTCATGGTTACTTTCTTAAACGGAAGGTCCATGACACAAAATAAAAAGAAACCCTCCATTTCTCAACTTTTTCCACCTTCCAAAGCTTACAAGGAAGACTTTGAATTCAAAGTCTTTTTTCTTCCTTCTTGCCTTAGTTTGAATTCACCCAAAATCAGACCCTAAATCAAATATTTGGAGAAAGTAGGTTGATTTAGAAGAGACCAGAGGGCCTCTACTGGAATGTCACTTCACAATAAGAGCTTTTCTTACTTAGTACTCATTACAACAGAGCTTGCAATCTCCTCCCGTAACAATCACAAAGACACATATGAACTCATATCTGACACATGGAAAACTCATTGTGTTGCTTTGATTTTTCTCAAAATCCTGAGACATCATTTGATACATTATTCATTTATATATACTTATTTGTTTTTATTGATCTCATGGGATGCAAACTTAATAAAGGCAGGAATTTAGGTTTTTTCATTTATTGCCATTTCCCCATGGCCATGTCCTGCATATATCAGGCCCCAAAACATATGCATTATATAATGTTAACTAACCAGTAGCTCTTAATTTATGAACAGTAAAGGTTAAAGAGCCTGAAAGAGAAGAAAGAAATAGGAGACAAAGGTTGGCTACAATCTTCAGGTACCATAATGTTCTTTTCTTCTTCTCTCACTCCTTTCTTTTTTATTCTTTCCTAAACTGGAGGGGGATTTCAGTCTTTGAAAACCAGAGCAAAGAAAGATGTAGCAATCAAAACACGCAAGAACTTATTTTATTAGGAAAAGGCAGTATTTGCCCAAGCAATGATTTGTTGGATAGTCTTATATATCTCATTCTGAGGAAGTTGAAAGATTAAAGGATTTCTCCAGTTTCATAGACTGAAGGATATGGCATGCAGCCTGAAATGTGTAGGAGATATTAGGACTACAGTCAAGAACAAAAAAATTGAACACATTTCAAAAATTGAAATTTTAAAAAAGTAAGGCTAATGTACAGGAGGACATCTTCAAAGATGTCTGGATATACCAATGGGCACAGGAACAGGAGTAGAACAATATTTGTTTTATACCATTCATATGGAATCTAACCTTTACCTCTACCCTAATTCTTTTCCAATTGACAAAAAGCACCTCTACTAGAAGTTGGTTTTTGTAGTCTTGCTAACTTTTATGAGCAAAAGCTTGTTATAACTCCTACCACTTGATACATATGTCTGGAACATGTGTATTGTTCTCAAGGATGATGGGATCATGGGGTCTTTCCCAGGCAGTAGGCAAAGATGTAGCTGTTACTATTTGAGTTCTACTTAAATTGAGTGCAAGGCCATAGACAAGCACATTGTTTACAAACACATTGCTGATTTCCAAAAATATGAAACATTTGCCTTAGAAAAACCTCTACTCATCCATCTAACCTATGATCAAATGGCCACACGTCAAGAACTCTAGGGTTGCTTTCAAATGATAAAGGTGGAGTAAAATGTGAGAAAACAAAAACAAGGATCCCTGCTAGAGAATGCTTTATTTTCATATATGTTTTCACCTGGACACTTGGACAGAGGAGAGTAAAAAAGCCAGGACAATATGACATGAATTCATAAAACACTACTTAACAATTGGGGCTTTGAAGAGATCCAGGCTCCTGGATTAATAATTAAATAATCCTGAATAGCTGGCTCTCATTTCCTTCTCATACTAAAAGTCCCAGTGACATAGAAGGCATTCATTCTGCTCATTATTTGAGTTCCTCCTTCCCAGCCACCAAAGCAACAAATAGATCAGGGAGCCAGAAGTATATTATCTTTTCATTTCAACTTCTGTTAATTTCCCTCTGATAACTGACTTCTAAAGGGAGCATGGGAAACAGAATTTTATTTTTAAAAAATCAGTTGACTTCCTAGTGATTTCACATTGCAGAGGGTCCCATTTGGTTTGGAATGAACTTGACATCCTTATCAAGCAATGTGATCTGAGACTTGTAGCTAAATTTGAAACATGTTCACATGCACCTGTTCCCTCACCCCCAGGGAGGAAATTTGGACATAGAGCCAGTGTGATATATAGAAGACCTGGTGTGGGTAGGGGAAACAAGGGGCTGTATATGTACAAATACTCCTTCTTGCCCTACAGAAATGGTTCTGTCTCCTGAAATTATCTGATGTAGGGGAAATTGGTGACATTTAATGTTCATAAATAATGTAAGCGTCCCGTTTGGGGTTGGCAGCATTGTTGCAGGCTGTCAAAATCATATTAGTATCGCCAATCTATTCTCAGGACTTTGCTTCCATTGTTTCCTTATAAAAAGGGAATGGTGAAATGAAAGAGATACAACCAGGGAGGCTTTTGTTGGAAAAATCCAGCAGGAGATATAAAAGACCTGGGTTTGAAAAAGCTAGATTCTCTGGAGGCCTCTGCTTGTTAATGGAATGGTAATCATTTCATTGGTGACTAGCCTCAGCTATTGGATCTAAGAAAAGGGATATTTGTCACTCTTGCAAAGAATGAAAGGGGACAGAAATGCATAATAATGTTATCACTTGTTTGTAGACATTGAATGATTATATCTCAAATAGAATGCAGGTGGAAGAGATTGTTAAAAAAAAAAAAGCCTCCTGGGATTAAAATGACAAAAGAACACCTCCAATAGCATTCCATATTAGCACCAAATAGAATAAACATAGCATTACATTCATTTTTCTTATTCATTAGTGTTATAAAATTGAAACCTACCTTCCCCATTAAATAGAAGCTTATTCAAATTGAATGTAAATAGAGATCAACTTTAAAAAAAAAAAAGTACAACTTCTGCCCTATTTCTCCTAGAATATTCATAAATGCAAAGGAGAGTGTGTAATGCAATAATGAAATTAATGTTTTTTCAAAGCTACCAACCATGAGATATTGAGATTCTTCTTATTGTTACTTAAAAGTTGTTGAGACAAACCAGCTCACCTAATGTGCCAATTTAGTAGTTCTAAATATATTTTTTAATTGCTATTCAAATACAAGGAGCAGTTATCAAATAAATTAAATCCATCCTGAAGTCCCTGATTCTTTAGCTTTGCTAGTAATTTTTTAAATGGATTTCTTAATATAGAATTCCTAATGCCACTTAACCTTGGGAGGTTTTAAACATTTGCATGCTTTGTAGACTAACAGAAGCTGTTGAAACAATTCCCTAGCAAAGAGACCACTTCATTTTCAAGATTCTCAAGACCACATCCTTATTGTTGAAATTAAAGTTTAACAAAAATAAATAAATAAAAGATCTGAAAGTTCAGATTTCCAGTTATCTCTTAGAAAGGAATGAACTCTCTACTCTTTGAGTTAGACTGTTTCAGATCTTGCATGGAAGTGGTTGCCATGCCTTGGGGAGGAGGAATGAAGAGATTGTTGGTTAAAGGTACAAATTTTCAGTAATACAAGAAGAGTAAATTATGGAGATCTAATGTACAGCATGGTTAGTATTGCTAACAATACTACAGTGTTTACTTAAAACTTTTACTTACCAATAGGAGGGACCATGTGGGGGGAACCTTATTCTTTTTAAAAAAAAATAAATTTTGTTATGCATAGCTCAGATTTATAACATGTTTTTAGATACAGCTAGATAGAAAAATGTTTAACTTTTTTCTAAAAGGATACATCTACTGTGTTCTTACCACAGAAATGAGGAAAAACAAAAAAGGGAGAGAGTAGCATAGAGAAAGAGAGAGAAGGGGAGAGGAGGAGAGGAGAGAGAGAGGAGAGGAGAGGAAGGGAAGAGAGGAGAGGAAGGGAAGAAAGGAGGAAGAGGGCACACTCTCTTGGGACCCCCCCCCTAATTTGGGAGGTGCTACTCTCCAATTTTACTCTTTTCATCTCAATAAATTCTCTTGCTTTACACTTTAAAATAAAAGAAAGGAGGAAGGTGAAGGAAAGAAACAAAGAAGAGAATGGTAGCTATGTGAGTTTATGCACATGTGAATTAGCTTGATTAGATTGATCATTTGATAATGTATACATATGTCAAAACATCAAATAGCACACCTTATATTTGCACAATTTTTATTTGCTGATTATACTTGTTAGAGCTACCAAAGGGAAAGCAAAAAGAAAAGTAAGATTCAGAAGTGGACAATAAGACAGTGGTTACAAGTGTGAATGAACTGGAGGAAATAGGGAGATATAAATCAAAAGATACAAAGTAGCAAATAGTAGCTCACACCAGTAATCCCAGACACTTGGGAGGTGGAGGTGGGAGGATTATGGTGAGACACCCCCCTGGGCAAAAAGTTAACAAGACCCCATCTCATGTTGTTTTTCTAATCCTGGTTATGCAGGAGGCATAGGCAGGAGGATCTTATGGTTTGAGATTGTCCCCAGGCAAAAATGTGAGACCCTATCAGAAAAATAAGTAAAATAAAAAGGGCTGGGGGCATGGCCAAAGTGGTAGAACACTTGCTTACCAAGCACAAGGCTCTGAATTCAAACCAGAATAACACCAAAAAAAATTTAGCAAATATGTAAAATGAGTAAGTCTAGAGATCTAACATACAACTTGAGAACTATAGTCAATGAAATTGCATTATGTTAGGAATTTTGGTTAAATTAATAGATTTTAGTTGTTCTTGTCACAAACCCAAAAGAAACTGTAAGCTGATACATTAATTTACTTCATTACAGAAACGATTTTGTTCTGTATCCCATGGCTTCATGTGATAAACCTCAAATCTATAAAATAAAATCTATTTAAAAAGAAAAGAATAAGACTTCAGCAGGGATACTTCCATTATCAAGTAAAATTTCCTGTATAGTTTTGAGTTGATTTTGTTCCAGATAAAGTCATTAATCCCAAATGTCATTGGTGATTGTTTGATGGATGAAATGGAAAGAGAAAGATTTCTTTACAAGGAGGGGAGGAAAAAGTTGCAAATGTCGATTAGAAAAGGAAGTTTTCTCTCAAAAAGTGCAAATAACCCATTCATTGTACACAAGCTCACATGGGACAGTTAACTCATGTTCAGACTTCAAGTACCTTAGCAAATTCTGTATGCCATAAATAGTGGATCAGAGCTTACTATTCATACAATAAGTATGCTAACTTCCCATTGTTCCTAGAGAAAGAGTTCCTACTGTGCAGGTAGGGCAGAGAAGAGTGCCTATCAGCAAAAGCACAGGCCAGGAAGGGAACATTTGGTCCTACATGACTTTGAGATTATATGCAGTTTGGATAATACTAAATAGCTACTCTATAAATCATATTGTGCCAAGTAGAAAATAAAACAAATCTTCAAAATGTCAGAATTTCTGTATTTTCCCAAAGAGGTCAGGACATCCTGGAGAGTATTTTGTTGTACAAGCACCTGAAATGAAATATCCTCTAGGCTTTGAGAAAGCAGCTAAGAATTTGTATTGTGGCATATTAGTTACTTCACTTTGCTTCTTAGAGGCCCTCATGCCCTCCTTGGGGCAAAGGAGCCTGTAAGGTCTGTGTCTACTCCCTCTTCCTCTACCTCATGTAATTTGCATGTAGTTTAGTTTTGGTGACTATATTTGCATATTAGTTGCCAACTTTTCAAAAATTTTGTGGTTAGAAATAAAACATCTCAAATTTAATGAACTAAATAATGTGAATTTGTATCATGTGGTATCCTTTTCTGCATTGAAAAAGTGGTTAGATCCCAAATATCATGAGCTTATGTAAACAATAACTCTTCTTCAAAGAAGATGACAGAAAAGGAAAAGGAAGAGGAGAAGGAGGAAAAAAAAAACAGACTCTTACTCTTTTTTTAAAAAATCTTTCTCTCTTGCTTTCTTGAAGCACACAAAATTCATCTGTGTGGAGAGCAGGGTACATAGCACAGTGTATCAAATTGATTGTGGGTTTGAGTTTGGCACACCCCCAAACCACAGAAGGGAGCAAGCATAGTTATGCCCAATAAACTGCAGGCTTCAATTGGCACAGCCTCAGCTGCACAGTGGGCAAGATGCAGTACAGCTGTTTTTCCTAAGATGTTTACATTCAAAGAGAAGGTTCCCTCTGTTCTCAAGAATTACCATGTCACACCCTCTCCCCTGAGAGCTGCCTCTCCACCTCATTTTGCCACTGTATATAATAAACTCACTGGAGGTGGAGATTGCTGGTGTGTCTCCATCCAAGCACCCAGCCTACCTGGCCCCAGCTGGTAGATATCTAAGATTATTTCAATATGAAAAGTTAAAAATAATTAAAAGAAAATATATTTACTCATACTTCAAAAAAAATGATGCTTCTCTGTGGTCTCCCTGCAGAGCCAAATTTAAGGAGTCTTGTCTGTCCCAGAAGATGCAGTGTAGAACTTTCTGAACCCCTATCACATACTCCACTGTATATCTCTGCCCAGTTACTTGTAGTTCCCAAAATATGCCACATGTCATTGATTTTCTGAAAAGAATCACCTGTCTGTCATTATAATGGAACAAACTCCTACTTAGCAGGCCAAAGATCAGATTCCTCATGCCTCAGGAAGTCGTTTCCGTAGACTCCTGGCAGAAGTACATATTTACTACTTTGGCATCCCTTATTCTTTGTCCTTTCTCCCATTTACCTCTGGATAAACATCTCTGGCAAAATTCTTTAAAATTACACTTGACCTTAAAATTCTGCAACTGTAACCAAGGCAGAGGTAATCATGCCAATTCATATGTGATGCCCCCCATTCCTGCCCAGCCAGGCACACAAATGAATATCCTAATGAATGGAATGCAAGGTACCAATCAGTAAACTAAGGCTGAATGTAGCAGGAGTTTTCGTTGATTAACTACTTATGCTAGTATCTACATGCATTAGAAATTCTCCAGATGCCTTATTGAAGTGTACATCATTGTAGTCTTCATTTTATAGATAAGATCATAATAAAAGTAGTGGAGAGGGGAATTGAACCTAGATTTTTTTATAAGAGTCCATTACCTTACTCATATTTCCATCTATGAAACCTCTATTTAAATTTTCATTTATCCTGGCCCAACCTTTATTACAGCACAGAATAATCACCTATCATGTGGTACCTTGGTTACATTTCTTTTAGAAGGAAATAAAAGATTTTCTTGGCTATGATCAAAAATTTTCCAAAATGATAAACCAATCTGAATTATTCCAAGAGACAAGGTTTTGGCATAAAGCATGCATACTTCTTCTTTATAATCACAAATATAGTTGCTTGGCAGTTCTTTTCCCTTAACAGATCTGACTATTAATTTTTTTTTCTAAGCTCTTAGCACCAGAGGGTAACCTTAAATGAGTGACATTTTCAAGTAGTTTATATTCTAGGCCTTAGGATCAGATGTTGCCATTTTCAGAGACAGCTGTATCTCCACTCACAAAAGGCCAAGTATCTTATAAAAGAAAGAGTCATTGTTAAAGTAAGCTGTTCAAAGCCATATGCCCAATTCTTTTCAGGGAACATAAGAACAGGACCTATTCAGGTGCCTCTATGGGTTGGAGGGTGCTTATTTACTGGTTCTACTCTAGAAATCACGTCAGTTCAGCTCATTTATTTTAATTACCTATTGTTATTTATTTTTATGGTTCACACACTTCTTGTGTACCAGACACTCTGTTGAGACTGGAGCTTACAAAGATGATATGACATCCTGCCCTTTGTTCCTTAAGACATTTTCAGTTCTATGGAAGAACTATTTATATAACTCCAGGAACATCTTTTGTGTTCTAATTGCACAAATGTTCTTATCCCATTTCTATTAGTTTTCTCTATGATCACTTGCATTAGTTCTGCATCAGTGGGAATATCTGTTCTAGGAATTCAGCTTTGTCTTCCCATCTCATCTCAAGCACAGGTTTTTGTAACCTTTCTTGATCTTATTCGGGCCACACAGCATGTTGAAACAGGCTGTGAAGTTAATTTCAAGAACTCAATTACATTCCCTTACAGACAAACATGCAATTGCTTCTAGCTTTTATGAACCTGAGAGCATGCATTGTATTTTCCTTTGTCTATGTGCCCTTTGTCATGAGGACATATGGCTCATTCTATGACTAAGGAAATGTTAAAAATATATCTTAGAAAACAATGAAGCAGAAGAGATATTAGTCAGTGTTCTCCAGAAAAACTGAACAAATATGGCCTATCATCTATCAATCTATCTATGTATCTATCATCAATCTTTCTCAATTTATGATTAGGTTGCATCTCTATAAACCCAACGCACAAACAGTCCCTGACTTACAATGTTTCACTTACGATTTTTCAACTCCACAATAGTGCAAATATGATATGGATTTGGTAGAAGCTGAGAGTTTTGATCTTTACCCAGGCTAGCAATTTGCAGCACCATATTCTCTCATACTGAACAGTGGTAGAGACCTACAGCTCTCAGTCATTTACATGATCATGAAAATAAACAAGTAACATTTTAATGTACTGTGTTGCTAAACTATAGTATATTAGGTGCACTTTTGACTTATGGTGTTTTCAAATTAAATGAGTTTATTTGGGATATAAACCCATTGCAAATCCATGACCATGTGTACACATATAATCTGTGTGTACATATGTAATCTGTGTATAATCAGTAGGAGAGAGAGAGGAAGGAAGTAGCAGCTAATTATGAGGAATTGGTTCACATGATTACAGAGCATCAGAAATGAGAAATCCAATGATTTACATTCTGCAAACTGGAGAAGCAGCAAAGCCAGTGGTATAAGCCACTGTTCAAATCTGAAGGGCAGAGAACCAGAAGCATCAATGACCAGAGCCAGGAGAACTGTTGAAAACATCCTCACAGACACAGAGATAAGTTTTTGTTTTAGCTGTCAGGGCAGGTCCATTCAAGTTGCCATCATGAACATGAAGTTTCCACTTTAACACTATGTTACTCAAAAATATTCACTAACAACTTTATTCCTTTTGTACTTCAGCATCAAATTTTGTTGCAGATGACCTGCAGACATGCTGCTGCTTTAGAGGTCCAGACAACAATGTTATTTTGGATGCCCCTCAAAATTTCCAAGTATACAAGTTTCTCTGGTGCATAATTACAGAAGAAAAATAGCAGCAGGTCCCACCCTTATGGTAAATGGATATACCTCTATACTCCTGTTATGTCTTTTCCTCTCATATGCCTTGCTAATAATTCAACAAGTCCTACATATAAAAAATACCTCAATTATAGAAACCAGGCAAAGAATTGTGATTATTATTTGAGCAGTTGCCCTCATTCATCTAATTCTCTATTCTTGACTTTCTTCTTGGAGGTTGGTGTAGGGGTGGTATTTAATATTTTCTTGTATTTGTATAGCTAGGAAGTTTGCCATCTGTGTTTTTCCTATACACTGTAATATTAAATAGGTTTAAGCTTTGTGAGTCAGCCAGAACTTCTATGTGCCACTACAAATTATTACAATTGTGTATGATTTCCAGAGAGAGATCCTCTCCTCTCTTATCTCTTTTTATCACTGAGTGCAATTCTGAAGTGAAGTCCTCTACTATGAATCCTACTGAGGAAAAATACTTAGTGATACTATTGTCTCCTTTACTTTGGTAAATGATACAGACTTCAGGCTCCGTTTAAAGCATTTCTTTTTTTGTTCAAAATTTAATTTTTGTTAACTAATGTTCAATTATGTGTACAGAAGGTATGTACACAAGCACGCACACATGCATACCTAATCACATGAACAAACATTACTCTTGATCCTTAATTTGCATCTTGATAGATTCTGTGCAATTGTTTGAAGCCAAGAAGAAAATGAACAATATACATTTTAACAACTGGCACTTAAATGTATCTCTATGACAATATGGTATTATAATATCTAAAACATTGGAACTATATTATAATCCAGTGTAGTAAATAGATGGGTAGATATATAAGGAGATAATGGGTAGGTAGACAATAAACAGATAGATACAAAGATAGATAGCATGCAAGTTGGGTGTGTACCATAATGAAATAGGTACTGGACCAGGCAGATAAATGTGTGAGATGAATTACAGACATATTGAGAAGTCTGGACTTTAGGTGACAGGGTTAAATGAAAGGTTTTAAACAAAAAGAAAATAAAGCCAGTTTGTACTTGAAAGTGGGGTGGGATGAGTAAGAAGAAGCATTATAAATGAGAGATGATAAGACTTCGAAACATGGCTCTGACTTTGTGAATTATTCTTCATTGATAAGTGAAGCACGACTTACAAAAAGTGTTCAAATCTTTGAAAAGATTTCAGCCACACTTGAACTCCATCATAGAACTTGTAAAAGCAGGGATGGACTGGCAGCTGGTGTGTATAGGGAGGAGTTGAGCGGTACTTATTCGTTTAGCAAGGACTTAGTGATCATTAAAGAGTAGGTGGGGACACAGCACATCTGCAAAGCTAATTGCACACTCTGAGAACTTCAGGGGGAAGGTTTTAGCTGCACTTATCCCCACTTCAAAGTTTCACTTGGCTAAATGGACATAGTTTAAGCCCTTTCTTCCTATAGAGGCTTGAGGACTGACTCATGAAAATTGAGCAGGCTAATCTAGGAAATGACTGCGAATTAATAAATAACTCCTGATATTATGTAGATTGATATGCTTATTTCAGACTCTTGAGAAAATGCAAGAATTTGGGGGGTAATTTTTAAAGAACTGTTTCAGCTGCTTGATTTAATGATCTATTTTCTGAACTTTAAAGAAGAACTTCAGAAGCCCTTTTCCCTTTCAAGAGAAGGATTAAATAATCTTAAAGTAGTTTGATGTGCAGTTTATGTTTGCATTTTTTATCTAATCAGCCAAACAAATATAATTAATTCAGACAGTTGTCTCTATGGTTTTGGCGCCTGGTAGGAGCTGTATCATTACAAATGCAAATATGTTCCTAAAATAATGAGAATGTCATTATCACCCCTTATTCATTTACGTGGCCAGAGAAAAAACTGAAGTACCATTTATTATGGAACTGACTTTTGTCAACTGTGCAGAGAACATTAACTATTTTGGCTGAGCAGGACATGAGTCTAGCTGTGACTTTCGCCACTGTCACCATGTTGCTAATGGAGCATGCAAGTTGGGCGTGTACTATAATGAAATAGGTACTGGACCAGGCAGTTTGCCTGGACTGAAGATTTTAATTACCTTCTGTCTCTGTGTCCTATAGGCAGCCTCCTTATTACCCCTGCAGATAAATGGACACTAATTCTTTCTTTCTTGCTTGCCTCAAAACAATGTTATAAGGATCACGGAAAATGAGAAATAATATCCATATGCAAAGTATGGTTGCTGTTAATTACATATCTGACTGTACATGTGTTTGTGCATATGAGCTTCATGTATGTTTTCTCATGTGATCTCCATCCAGTGATAACAAGTTAATATTTTTCTCTTCTCCATGCAAAGATTAGAGATGTTTTCTACATTTCTTTTGTTATGTTTGTTTCTTTACAATTCCTTTCAGGATGTTTTTGCTGTTCATTTTTTTCCATAAATTTGAGTTTTGAAGCTTCCAGGAAATAATATCCTTTCTTAAAAGCACACACAAGCCTCCCTACGCTGAACAATCCAGTGCTTATGACAATAACCACTACAAATCACGTTTCCTCTTTATTTGGTGTCAAATGACAATCTCTATGCTAATTGTCACCATTTTCTCAGTGTTAGCCTCTTACTGAGGCTGGAGTTATACTCATCTTCCCTGACATTGTTTCATGTGTTAATAGTCAGCACCCTATGGCTTGCCTCATCCTAATTGATGTTTCTACAGCATTTAATACAGCTGACCAATCTTTCCTGTAGAAAACTATAAACGTAGAACCTTTACAGTAAGTACTAGTATAAACACTACTATTTTCAAATATGCAACACATGATTTAGAATTCCAAGTTGAATTAAACTTAACCACTGCCTTCTGTTTTCTTAATGTTTAGAACATGATATTAATGAAGAACTTTCATTGTTCTCATTTCATTTCTTTTAATTTTTCTTGTGTTTTTATTGGAACACAGAATTCTTAGTCTTTAGGATGGCTTGATAGTCATAGTAATAAGAATACTACTAATAATTAAATTGTAATTTAAAAATAATAAACATTCAAACTTCAATAAGTTCTCTCAAGTAATGAAAAATGTGAGGTGTTTCAAAGAAAGAATGGTCACAATGGGCATTACTTCATTAGAAAAACTTGTTTTATACACTGCACCTGTTATTTTTTGGATGTGTATCAGACTTTTAATGAATAAAGTAGAAACTTCATACTATGTATAAATATGTAGATTGTTATTTTGGTATTTGCATGACTAAGTGTAAGTTCAAGTTTTCTTTAAAAATAACTTTGTCATACATAAAATTAGAGAGGATGTTCTTCATAAAGTCAAATACTTGTAACTTTATGTAGCATATTTCTGTCAGATTTTGGTGCAAGTACACACAAGGAATCTCTCTGTGTAGCTGTCCTTATCTCAAATCAGCATCTTTTTCTTGTTTGACATATTTTACTTATTATCTTATGCTTCTTCTTCAGCAAATTGGAGAATAAGAGGGTGGAACAAGTTCTGCTTGGGGGGGAGAGGTGGCCCAAGTAATTTATACACATGTAAGTAAATGTAAATAAGATAAAATTAAACTAAAGAGAGAAGAAGAAGAAAAGCCCATCAGGTCTGAATCCTATTTTTCTAGCTGATTTTTAAAAATATACTCCTTAAGGAAAGGTAAAAATTGATATTTAAATTATTTCAGTGTATTTAAAAATAAAGTTTCCTTTTTATGTATCAACATAATCTTAATGCCAAAACATAACACAATTAATATAGAAAATAAAACCAGAGATCAATTTTGTTTATGAAAAAAAAGAACACAAATGCTGTGTATGGCAGTATCAGCAAAGAATTCTTGAAGACAAAAGCAGAGAGAGCAGTTTAAATACTATCTTAGAGGACTACTTAAGAGGCAAATAGTTCTATGGCACTAGCAATAACCATTGTTATAAAGAATAGTGGGGACATGAAAGTCCAGTTGTTGAGTAGATACTGCTCCATGTAGACAGCAAAGGTCATAGGCTGATGAGGCTTGTTCTCTTTAACATGGAGCTCCCAAGCTGTCCCTGAGCCAGCAGAAAGGAGAAAAGAAAAGGCAAATTTTGTAAGACAGTTTAAATGGTGCAGGTCTGGAGAGGTGCAACATTACTGTTGCTCAATATCATTGAAAATGGATAAATGGAGCCACCAACCAAATCACTGCATAAGGAGCCACCTTCTAATATATCCTTATTACAAGAGCTTTACTTAAAGGCTCAGTGGAGAGTTTGCTGCCTCTAGCAACAATGGGCCAGAATTTGATTATTTGGACTTATCTTCTCTACTTAACATATCTTAAAACAATGATTAATGCACAACTTTGAACAACAATAGCTTCACAGTTTATTTTAAGCAATAAAGGAAAATACAAAAATTTCTTTATGCAACTTATAATGTTGTTTAATTTATGGGGGAAATAAATTGAAGAAATAGCTGATATTCAAGCATTTGTCCACTTTTGTGAAATGTCAGTATTATTTTATTAAAATGAAATTATAATTTAAAAAAAGAAAGGTAGAGAAAAGATTGCAAAAACTAATGTGATAGACTTGAATTAATTTATTCCCCTACTTACTATTTTGTCTGGAGTTGGAACAAGATAACTGGATGAATGACAAGATGACTGGATGAATGGTGCTTTTCTTCAACACAGGATATAGAAGAGATTTGAGGGAAAGATGACAAACATCCTTAATCAGGTTACTTTAAAGTTCATTTGATTCATTCCAGTTAACATTAGGGATTATCTCAATGATGAAAGTATTGAACTAGAATGAATAGATTGAGAATGATATTAGAAATTTTATACTGTATATTTTTATGTGAATGTATGCACATACATACATATATACATATATGCTGTATATTTGTGCCTTTGTAAGGTTTTTTTCTTAATTTTCAAACTTTATTCCAATATAAATTACCAACTCTTAATCATCTTCATAATACTTTGTTTCATGAATTAAAGAAAAGAACTTCTCAAAAATCATTTTATAAAATATTCTTAACAGCAGGTAAGAGTAAATGAATGTATTGGGAAGCTGGGAAGTGTAGAGTGATTAATCTCCAAAAGAAATTCTCTGTTAAAGCTTTATATGTTAAATTGTGTATTACCTACCCTTTCTAATACAACATGGAACAATTTTATTTAATTAGTATTAGAATTATTTAAGCCTCCAACTTTTTCAAGGATAATGAACACATCAAATATACAGATATTTTCAAAATCTTAGACATTTCAGAAAAATACTTTAGTAATATTAATTCATAGAATAGGCTGGTGATGTGCTGTTTCTTATATGATTTTATTTCATGAAATTCAGGCCATTTGGAAAAACAAAAGCAAAATACTTTCACCATATACCCACCTACTTATATAAACATATTCTGATTAAATGATTACTCATTTCTACCTTCAAGCGTTTGGCTGCCTAGTTCAATAAAAATACTCACGCAATTTGAAATTTTGGATTTAGAAACTTTTTTCATTGAACAGTTTTCTTTCCTTTGTGTTGTTACATTAATTTTTGGTTGTATACCTTTTCAATCATTTGTCAAATGTGGACATTTAAATTGACTTTGTTTGAGGGGGGTGCAGGGAGAGGAAGGGAGCGGGGGAGAGGAGGGAGAAATGGCCCAAACAATGTATGCACATATGAATAAATGAATAAAGAAAAAAATAAACAAATTGTCTCTGTTATTTGACATGTGCAAAGAAAATGGGGATAAAGAATTTATCATGAGATTATAAGACTAAATGCAACCAGTAGTTTTATAAGTCTGATATATGTTGGAACACACTGAGCTCTCTTTAATGAAGCTTTAAGGAGTGACTTCTGAATCATGATAGTAAAATAAAAATATAGGACACATGAGACTTATTTCAGCACTCATGATGATGAAACACAGTAAAGATTTAGTTTTCTCCAGAACAATAGTAATTAAGCAGGTTCTGTAAGTGGTCAATTGTAATCACTATGAGACAGGCTACAAAATGTGTATTGTAGCTCAGAGGGAGGGGCAAGATGGTAGATTGTTGACATCCCTATAGCCCAGCAGTGATTAACTACCCTGAAAAGAAGATCAGAGGACCCCAAAAGGTACCAATGGGATCCTGTAACCAGCAAGAAGCAAAGCCCACTCCAAATCTTCAAATAGAGGAACAACTAAACACACGAAGAATGGGAAGAACAACTCTCAGCTCAACACTACAGATTCTAATCCCCCAACCCTGATGCCTCCACTTAGCTTCAGTTTCCATTATACACAGCTCTGCAGTAAGTTCTGCTTCCTGGCATATACACAGGGACTCAGAGCTCCACGCTCACAAGACCTGATACCTTCACACTGAAATGGCAAGGAAACCAGCACCCCTGTGTCAGCAGGACCCACCAGCTTCTGCTTCTTCATGGATAAACAGAAGGCACAAACCAGCAGGCTTGGTTCCCCCAAGCCAGAATCAACACCACTGCAGAAGGAAATACACTGAAACAGAAAGGTATAGAGAACTTCCTAAAGAGAACTCAAAAGGCTCAGCATCTAAGAGAAACAATGAACAAATGGGACTGCATCAAACTACAGAGATTCTGCACAGCAAAGGAAACAGTCACCACATTCAAGAAACATCCCACTGTATGGGAGAAAATCTTTGCCAGCTAATTATCCCATAAGGGACTAATATACACAATCCACACAGAACTCAAAAAACTCAGCCCCCAAAGAATCAACACCCCAATGAAGAAATGGCACATGAATTAAACAGGGGATTCTCAAAGAAGAGGTAAAAATGTCCTGTAAATACATGAAGGAGTGTTTAACTTCCCTGGTTATAAAAGAAATGCAAATCAAGACACTTAGATTTCATCTCACCCCAATTAGAATGGCCATAATTAAGGGTAATAACAACAACAAATGCTGGCGAGGTTATGACAAAACAGGAACCCTTATACACTGCTGATTGGAATGTAAATTAATGAGATCATTATGGAAAGCAGTATGGAGAGTCTTCAAAAATCTAGAGATCAAACTGCCATATGATCCAGTGATACCACTCCTGGGCATCTACCTAAAAGAAACTAAGATGTGATATAGTAGAGACAATTGTACACAGATGTTCATTGCTGCACTATTCACAATAGTCAGGCTGTGGAAACAATCCAAATTCCCCACAACTGATGACTACATCATGAAATTGTGGTACACATACACAATGAAGTATTACTCAGCCACCACAAGGAATAATGATGCAGAGTTTCAAGGTAAATGGATGCAATTGGAGGACATCATGTTAACTGAAGTTAGCCAGGATCAGAAACCCAAAAGCTGCATGTTTCCTCTTATATGTGGAAGACAGATCCAACGATAAACATACACAAAAACAAGCATCAGTAATATCACATAACATAAGACATGAACATAGTGGATGTAAGTATGTGTAGTGCAAACTGTTGAAAAACAGGGACAAGGAGGTAAAAGAGAAAGGGAGAGCAAATGGATAGATGAAACAGCTCAAAGTTAAGCACATCCACAGTGGGCATACATTGAGAAACCCTGTTGAATGTCAGCTTAAATATTAGTAACGAAAACCAGGACTGTAAGGTTGGCAGTGTGTGTGGCAGGGGGAGAGGCACTAGTGGGGAGGGGGAAGGAAGGAGATTAAGGTGCCAGTATATGTTTGATGGACTTCATATACCTTTATGAAACAGATAAAAAAACTTGCAGTTGCTTTGGTTGGGTGGGGTGGGTGTCAGCGGCGGCAGATGATTGGGGTTATGTAAATAATGTATAATATAACTCTGTTTGGAATTGTCACTTCAAATCCCCCCTGTATAATGAATATATCATAATAAAAATTTTATAATAAAAAGTGTATTCTAACAAAATGAAACAGTAAAACTCATACTACCCATAAATATGCTGTAATGACTTAGTTAGCAATTGCCTTATTTTGGAAATTTTACATATATATATATATATATATATATATATATATATATATGTGCGTGTGAGCATGTGAGTAAACACGTATACATGTATAGATAATATGTATGCTTTGGCTTTCTACCAGCAATGTATACATTTATTGAGATATTTTATGCTAGAGATCAGGAGAGTTTAGATGCAAAAAAATATATCCAATGTACTGAGTGTCAACTCTATGTCAGTGAGTCTTATACAAGAGCTCATTATGGAGAAAATTATCATTGTTTTGAAATTATACCAATGATAGCATACCCAAGGTCACACAGTGAGTATTAGAAGAATGAGATCTGGAAAACAGCTCCAAGAACAAAGCTCATATCTTGCCAAATGCATCCAGCATCTCGATGAAATCAAATTAAAACACTACTTATATGAATATTTGAGATATCTTTACAGAGGCTTTTAAAGTTTACTAGAATATGTGTAGGGCTAATTAGCACAAAGTGAAAGTGCATCCAGTTAAGAAAGTAAGCTCTATCCCATTACCATGTCAAGTGTGTTAAACTTGAAGTACTCTCCTGAAAAGTGAGTTCACTATCTCATTAGAGCTTTAGTATATGCATATGTTTGCTCATGTGGAGCCTAGAAGCAGATCTGGAAGAGCTGGTGCATAATTAGATTCATATTACCTAAATCACTGTTTCTGGGACATCCTTTCCAATAAACATTTTTCCAGTTGTTTTATGTATTTGTATTTCTTCATGCAAACATTTGAGAAAACTGAGCCCATTTTGATATTTTGCTCAAACAATGGCATGTGAAGTGAATGTTTTCACTTCTTTCTAGAACACACCATCCACAAGGAATGCATAATTATTCAGTTGGCTAAATGACAAATTAGTTTGGATTCCTGCCTCCTCTACTCATTTCCAATAACATCACTCTAGACATTCTTCTGAAGCTATGTATTTATATCTTTATCTGTGTATTCCACAACTACTCAAAATTTCAGAAATTGGTTGAGGATATAGGGAAAAGTTCAGTCTTAGTATGTGAGTATATATGTACATAATTGTCTAGTGGAAAGTTGTCTTGAAAACAAAAGGGCAAAAAGTGCTCCAAAATGACTGAGAAAAAACAGCTCCAGGCACTACCTTATGATAGGAAGTATTAATATCAGGTCCATAATGGAGATCTGTTATGAAAGTTTTCAACTACAGGTCATGCAAGCATTTCACACTTTGCCTTTTGAACCATAAAAACTCAGAATATAGACAAAACATTATTTAGAAAATATGCAAAAAAGTGATTTTGGGCCACATATTGATTGTAGATTTTTTTTGGTGATAATAATACTTGATAAAAAGAAAAACCAAAAGGGTTTAGCTTCTTGGGAAAAGTCCCTGTGTCAGACTCAGAAGATGGAACTGATATACATTATGGCAAGATAGAAAATAACCAGAGGAACTAAAAGCAACTGGAGAAGGGAGGGATGTGTGTAATGACCACACAAACTATAATATCTTACCTAAAATTTTGTATTGCAATGGATGTGTAGGATTTATGGGGACCTCATTTTGAAAATCAATGGATGGACATAAAGAGAGACTTAAATGTACAGAGATATATATACCATGTACTTTTATAGTTCAGTTTAATATAAAAAAGATTTACCATAAATTTTGAGAAAATCTGAATAAATTCGTTCTAAATTTTATATGAGAGGAAATACATCCACCAATAGTAACATAAACTCAGTTAAAATGTTCTGAAGAAATTTATAATGCTGTATGTTTTTCATCTATGTTTATATATAGATATTCCTCTCATTTTTCATCTTTTCATGCCTTGGGATGCTGGACTGTATGAACCACATCAACCAGGCTCCCCGGCTTGCTGGCTTCTTGAGCATTGTCCATGAGAGGCATTGATAGGCACTCTCTCCCTGATAATTCTCTACCTAAAAGTTTCTGTATTTACAGCTCTTAAAAGCAGATAAAATGAAGTATGTACTGCCAAACAGTCCCATATTAGGTTGTATATAACTGTATTATAGCATTTGTCTATTTTATTCTTTTTCTTCTCTGTTACAATGTCCTCTCTGAGGTTATTGTTATATTTATTAATTATTATCTAATAATCCATTAATAAATATATTTTAAGCCCATAAAAATGAGCTCTTCACCAAACTGCAACATGCCATTTATACTTAGAGTTATCATGTCTAGACAGGCTTAAATCTAAATAAAGGTTATTTAAAGCATGACAGCTATAGTTGAGGGCACCTGGTTTTCTAATCTAATAAATAACTAATGAAATATAAGAAAGTTTTATTTCAAAATGAATGAAAAAATTACTATCTATACTCATTGTTCACCTGAGACATAAATTCAATATCAAGGCAACTTTAAAACCCCAAAGAAAATAATGCAATTGCCCAGAAAGCAATCAGCTACTTTTAATACTTTGATATTTAATAAAGATAGCTATATCTCCACAAGCACAATTTGATAACCAATATTATATTCTAGATAACTAGTAAAGAACACAAAACAATGTAGTAGGATTTAATTTCATTGTAGAATACTTTATACCATCCCTTAAAAAAAGAATATTGCAGACAAGAAATTGTATTTGCTTTCTTTTCCATGAAAATACTTATTTAGACACTTATACTACAAAATACAAATGTGGAAACTGTAATTTTTATTTTGCAAGGTTTCTTAAGCTGAAGTTACTTCCAAATAATTGGGAGGTAAAAAATAAAGCATGAAAATCAAAAAATTAAATATTAAAACTTCTCAAGACATTTTTCAGATATAAAGTCTATATCTAAAAATAAAAAGCATCATAATATATTTTGCTTGATAGTGTACAATATATAATATACTAATGTGCAATGTGCATAAGTAAAATCGTGTTAAATGTTATTTTCTGATATATTCACTTTAAAACCAGGTATTTATTTTTCTAGGTACAGTTTATTTGCTAATTAAACTTCCTGGAAAATAACTTAGTTCTAAAACTTATCTGTTGAGAGGTTTTTAAATGGAAAACACTGACAAAAATATATCTAATATAAGGCCATCTGGTAAGGAAAATAGAAGCACAGAAATCAAATGCAAACCTCTAAGTAGAAGTTTCATACTTAATTTCTTAGCAAAGGAACACTTAAGAAGCTCCAGTTGAAGAAAATAATCAATTTATACAGGATTATGTTGTAGCACGTTTGAAACACTGCACATTGAAATTTTCCTTGAAGGACCTATTCACATAAATGTATGTCTGACTTAAGACAAAACCAAAGTAATAAGAGTGCATGGAAACAGCTTTATTAGAAACTTGGGCAGCTATGCTAAAAACACTGGCAATATTAACAAAGTATGTCAGAGGGGATAGAAGCAGATCAACAAGATATTTTAAAATGCTTAATGTAAATTAATATTTTGTTTTATTAACTTTCTCTGTCCTTTGCCTCAACATGCATGACACACCATTGGTGAATTTGATTTCTCATATTTTTTCTTTGTCATTCATGAAAATATTTCATGTGGGACACAGTGTCCATGATGAATTTATCCTGCAATATATTGTCACTGTGATCTTTACTATTTTTTAAGAAACCTCACTCACATGCTTTATTTTTCTGAGCTATTGGTATTTCTTGACCACTTCATTACTTGTTTTGTAATTGTAGATGGCAATTTGACCTCATGGACATTATTATTAAAAGGTTTAAATATGTCACTTTTTCATGAAACATCACACCTTTAAAATGAAGTAGTCCATCAATTCTGTGATCAAAGATCTAAATATAATACTCAAAGCTACACATTTCTTAGAAGATAGCATAAAACAAAGCCGAGAGGACCATGAGGATGGTGGTCACATTTTAGACATAAGACCAAATGCACGATCCATGAAATAATCAATAATTTGAACTTAATTAAAATTAAAAACTCTTGCTCTGAGAAAGATAGTGTCTGGAAAATGAGAAGATAAGTCACTGCCTGGAAGAAGACATTTACAAAAGATATATGTGATAAAGATATGATGTCCCAAATGCATGTTTAAAAATATCCTAAAAGTCAACAAAAAGAAAAAATGGCCAGGCTTGGAGGTACATGGCTATAATCCCAGCTCCTCAGGAGGTGGAGATTGTGAGGATCACAGTTTGAGGCCAGCCCAGACAACAGATTAGTGAGACCTTCTCTCAACAAAACAAGAGAGGAGGGAGGATGGCAGGTTGTCGACATCTCTGTACACCTGCAGCAACTAACTACCCTGAAAAAGGAAGATTAGAGGACCCCAAAAGTCACCCACAATGTCCCAAAACCAGTGAGAAGCAAAGCTCTCTCTGAATCTTCAAATAGAGAAGCAACTAACAATGGGAAGAATGACTCACAGCCCAACACTCCACTCCCCTGCCCTTGAAGACACCGCATGGCTCCAGGTTCCATTCCTTGGTGCTCTCTTGGAGGTAAGTCCTGCTTCCTGGTACACACAGGAATTCAGAGTTCACACTCCCCCCCACTATACTACCTGTTACTTCACCCTGAAATGTACAGGAAACTGACACCCCTGTGTAAGCAGGACCCATGGCTCCCATTGCTCCATAGACAACAGAAGACACAAGCCAGCAAGCTCAGTTCCCCTGAACTGCACTCCCTGAAGCCCACCCAGGAAATCAGGCCCCAGAACTCCTGATGCTCACACGCTTCACTCCTCCATGCTTGCAGCACTACTGCACTACCCTTCTGGGGCCCACATCTGAAAAGCAGGCCCCAGAACTCCTGTGCCTGAAGGCTTGGTTCCAATATGCCTGCAGCAGTTACTGTGGCTCTGTGTAACCTAATGCCAGCAAGCAAGCCTCAGGGTTCTCACTGCCTGAAGACTTGGATCCCTCATGCCTTCAGGCAGTGAGAACCCCAATTCAAGTAGACCCCAGGGACCCTACTGCTTCTTGGGAACCAGACAATTCAAACCTGCTGGCTTTGCTGCCCCACACGTACCTCAAATTTCTACTCAACGTCAGAAGCCTACCACCACACACCAAACTGATCCCCAGGAACCAGGCCTTGTTATTTCACTGGTGCCAGGAGGTTTCCCTCCACACAGAGTACAAAGTCTCAGCACTCCCCACTGTCTTAGATAGCTCCAGAGCCCTTGCTTCCCCATCAAAGAGCAAGAATGTCAGATTCCCCACTGAGGGGAGGAAAGCTATAACATGCTACTCTGCTGGTGGCACCAGAAGTCCTGTTTGCCCAAGGTACAGAGAAGCCCAGTATTTCACGCTGCACCTCCCTGCTGGAGAGTCACATCTGTCCTGTCCACAAGCTGGAATCCCAGCTCCTCCACTGAGTGGCAATCCACTATTCTGCTGGTGCTAGAAGGCCAGCCCCCTACAGTGCACAGAGACCCAGTGTTCCCCACTGTGACTGAAGAAGACCCCTGCACACCCATCAAAGAGCAGGAATTACAGCCCTCTCACCTAGGGGAGAAAAAAGGTAATTGGCACCACAATAAGCACCCTGCAATGGGCAACATATCCAGCATACCCCTCTCTGAGGAACTCCAGGAGAAACAAACTCAAAACCCCAACTCCAGGGATACAAGGATTAAAACCCTAACCTAAAATGCCTCCAGATGAGTTAATCTCAATGTAGAATGAAACAGCAAGACAACCACTCCATCTAAAGCAAATTTCACCATTACAGATCCAAACACCTGCATGGAGGAAGAGCTATCAAATAGTGAATTAAAAAAAATCAATAGTAAAAATTATTAATGACCTCAAAGAAGAAACACAAAAGTTAGTATTTGACCTAAAGAGAATGTGAATAAACAATTATATGAGCTCAAAGAAAATACACACAAACAGATACATGAAATTAAGAAGACTATCCAAGTTATGAAAGAGGAAATCAATAGATATGGAAACCCTAAAACATAATGAATCTGAAATAAACAACTCAATATCCAAAATAAATATCATAATTAAAAGCTTGGTGAATGCAGCCCCACCAGGCTGCTGCATGTCAGCTGCCACAGGAGGGCTCCAGCACCACCAGACACAAGTTCCAAACCAGCCTAGGTGATGCAAACAAACAGGACTATCCAGTCCTGTTTACTAAAGGAATAACACCAGAAGTATTAAGACTGAAATTCTACTATTCCTGAACCAGGTATTTTTTTTTCCTTTTTCCTTTTTTTCTTTGTTTAAGTGTTTGTTTGTTTTGTTCTCTGTTTGATTGTCCACCACCTCTCCCTGCTGATTTCTTTGGTTCTTCATTTTTTTCTTTCTTTTTCTTTTTCTTTTTTCTCCTTCTTTCTTGGTTTTGTTAGTTTTACTATTGTAAGTTAGCTAATACTACATTATGCATAGACCAGGGACAGAAATACTACCAAGTGGAATGATGGAAAGATGAAAAAGAGATGGAAACCATTCTACCCCCAAAATAAATTCATACAGGATTCAGAGGGAAATGAAGAAAATGAATACCCAGATCCAGACTCCAACAAAACAAAGATAAACTATACCAAGGAACCCAATGAAGCCCACAAGAACATCTTGAAAGAAGAAATTCTGTAAGTAATCAATGAGAATTTCACAGAGATGTTACTAGACACACTCAACCAAAAAGCACAGAAGGCACTGAAGAAATTCCAAGACAACAAAAATAAAGAATATGAAAAAACACAAAAACAAAAAAATGAAATCATAAGAGCCCTAAATAAACACAAAAGTGAAATGGAGAACACCATAAATAGAGAGATAAATGAATTAAGGAAAAAAATTGACAATATTAAAGAGGAAGTGACCCATGATATGGAAAACCTCAGAAAAAAGAATAAAGCAGAAATACAAACAACAAGGAAGGTCACTCCAGCAGACTGGAACAAGCAGAAGGCAGAATCTCAAACTTGAAGATGAAATGGTAATTAAAGGAAAAATTGAAGAACTATTAGTCAGACAACTCAAGACCTGTAAACAGAGTATGCAAGAACTCACCAACTCCATCAAAAGACCAAACCTGAGAATCAAGGGTATTGAAGAAGAGAAGAGGTGTGAGCAAAAAGAAATCATAATGTATTCAACAAAATAATAACAGTAACTTTCCCAAATCTAGAGAAAACTATGCCCATTCAGGCACAGGAACCCTCCAGGACACCAAACAGACTTGAACAAAATAGAACTATCACATGACATATCATTACAACAACAAGCACAGAGAATAGAAAAAGAATATTGAGGGCTGTAGAGAGAAAAAAACAAATAACATCCAAAGGTAGTCCAATCAAAATCATGGCAGATTTCTCAATGGAAACATTAAAAAAAAAAAAAAAGAGCATGGAGTGAGGTATTCTGGGCACTGAATGAAAATAACCTCAACCCTAGGATACTCTAACCAGCAAAAGTATCATTCAAAATAGATGAAGCAATAAAAGTCTTCCAAGATAAGCATAAACTAAACCAATATATGACCATCAAGCCACCACTACAAAAGACGCTAAGAAATTCTGCAAACAGAAAGTGAAAGCAAACAAAACCATGAAAGGGCAGGCAATACCAAACCACAGGAGATGAAAAAGCAAAAAAGTAGAGAGTAACACTGATTCAGCTACACATAATCAAACACTTAATCAACAAAGACAACTAAATGACAGGAATCACCACATATCTATCAATACTAACATTGAATGTTAACAGAATTAATTCCCCCATCAAAAGACAATGGTTGGCAAACTGGATTAAGAAGGAAGATCCAATCTGCTGCCTACAGGAGACCCATCTCATTGACAGAAATAAGCACTGTCTGAGAGTGAAAGGCTGGAAGAAGATTTACCAAGCCAATGGTCCCTGAGAACAGGCAGAGGTAGTAATACTTATCTTAGACAAAATAGACTTCAAATTTACATGTATCAAATGAGATAAAGGACATTCCATACTAATAAAAAGGGAAATACACCAAAAGGAAATAACAATTATCAATTTATACACACACAATTTCATCAAAAATATTCTGAGATACCTAAATACATATACAGACTCCAACACAGTGGTACTGGGAGATATTAATACCCTCCTATCACCAATAGATAGATTATCCAAACAAAAAAATCAATAAAAAAATTATACAACTAATTCACACCTTAGATCAAATGGACATAGCTGATGTCTACAGAATATTTCATCCAACTGCTGCACAATATACATTCTTCTCAGAAGCTCATGGAACCACCCCCAAAATTTATCATATCTTAGCACACAAAGCAAACATCAGAAAATATAAGTAAACAGAAATAATCCTATGCATTCTATCTAATCACAATGCATTAAAACTAGAACTCAACAACAAAAACAATAAAAAACATGCAAACAATTGGAAGCTGAACAACACATTGCTCAATGATCAATGGGTCATTGATGAAATAAAACAGGAAATAAAAAGGTTCCTGGAAGTTAATGAAAATGAAAATAAGACCTACTGGAACCTATGAGACATAGCAAAGGTAGTCCTAAGAGGAAAGCTTATGGCCATAAATGTGTATATTAAAAGGTCAGAAAGATCTCAAATCAATGACCTAATGCTATATCTCAAACTACTAGAAAAACAAGAACAAGCAAATCCCAAAACAAGCAGAAAGAGTGAAATAATAAAAACAAGGGCTGAAATCAATGAAATAGAAACAAAAAAAAAATACAAAGAATCAATGAAGCAAAAGGCTGATTCTTTGAAAAAATAAACAGGATTGACAGACTGCTGACAAATGTGACTATAATGAGGACAGAAAAAACCCAAATTAGTAAAATCAGAAAGGCAAAAGGGGAGATAACAACAAACACCACAAGAAGTCAGGAAATTATCAGAGACTACTTTGAGAACCTATATTCTAATAAATTTGAAAATCTTGAAGAAAAAGACAGATTTCTTGATACTTACTTAAGCAAGAGGACATTAATCATTAGAATAGATCTATAACATAAAACAAAATTGAAGCAGGAATAAAGAATCTCCCAAAAAAGAAAAGTCCGGGATCCAACGGTTTGTCTGCTGAATTCTATCAGATGTTTAAAGGAGAACTAATATCAAACCTCCTTAAACTGTTCCATGAAATAGAAAGGGAAGGAACAGTGATTAACTCATTTTATGAAGCCAATATTACTCTCATTCCAAAACCAGACACCTCCAAAAGGAGAACTATAGGCCAATTTCTTTAATGAACATTGATGCAAAAATCCTCAATAAAATAATGGCAAACCAAATCCAAAAACACATCAGAAAGATCATCTACCATGACCAAGTTGGCATCATCCCAGGGAAGCAGGTGTGCTTCAATATATGCAAATATATAAATGTAATACAGCACATTAAGAGAAGCACAGACAAAAACCACTTGATCATCTCAATAGATGCAGAAAAAGCCTTTGATAAGATCCAACACCACTTCATGATAAAAGCTCTAAGAAAACTAGGAATAGAAGAAATATACCTCAACATTTTAAAGGCTATAAATGACAAATCTACAGCTAATATCATAATTAATGGTGAAAAATTGAAACCATTTCCCCTAAAATCAAGAATGAGACTAGGGTGCCCTCTATCCCCACTCTTATTCAACATAGTACTAGAATTCCTAGCCACAATAGTTAGGCAAGAAGAACAAATAAAAGGAATACAAATAGGGCAAAGAAACTGTCAAAATATCCCTATTTGCATATGATATAATCCTATACTTTAAAGACCAAAAAACTCTATTCAAAAACTCCTAGATACCATAAACAGCTATAGCAAGGTGGCAGGATACAAAATCAACTTACAAAAGTCATTAGCTTTTTATACACCAACATTGAATAAACTGAGAAGGAATATATGGAAACAATTCCATTTACAATAGCCTCAAAAAATTGACATACAAAGAAGTAAACTTAACAAAGGATGTGAATGACCTCTATAAGGAGAACTGCAAACCCCTGAAGAAAGAGATCGAGGAAAAGTACAGAGAATGGAAAAATCTCCCATGCTCATGGATTTGTAGAATCAATATAGTAAAAATGGCTATACTACCAAAAGCAATCTATATGTTTAATGCAATTTCCATCAAAATCCCAATGACTTTCATTACAGAGATTGAAAAATCTACCCTATAGTTCATTTGGAAACACAAGAGACTGCAAATAGCCAAGGCAATACTCAGCAAAAGGAGCGATGCTAGAGGTATCACAACAGTCAACTTCAAACCATATTACAATGCAATAGCAATAAAAACAGCATGGTACTAGCACAAAAACAGATACAAAGAGCAGTGGAACAGAATAGAGGACCCAGATATGAATCCACACAACTATATCCACCTTATTTTTGACATAGGTGCCAAAAATATGATGGAGAAAAGACAGCCTCTTCAACAAATGTTATTGGGAAAAGTGGTTTTCCATCTGCAAGAAACTGAAACTTGATCCATGTTTATCACCTTGTATTGCAATCAACTCAAAATGGATCAAGGTCCTTAATATCAGACCTGAAACTCTGAAGTTAGTACAGGAAGAAGCAGGAAACACTCTGGAACTAATAGGTATAGGCAAGGACTTCCTCAATAGAACTCCAGCAGCCCAGCAACTAAGAGAAAGAAAGCTTCTGCACAAAAAAAGAAATGGTCTCTAAACGAAGAGACCACCCACCGACTGGGAGAAAATATTTGCTGACTATACATCAGACAAAGGACTGATAACCAGAGTATACAGGAAACTTAAAAAACTAAACTCTCCCAAAATCAATGCACCAATTAAGAAATAGGCAACTGAATTAAACAGAACTTTCTCAAAAGAAGAAATTCAAATGGCCAAAAAACACATGAAAAAATGTTCACCATCTCCAGCCATAAAGGAAATGCAGATCAAAACCACACTAAGATTCCATCTACCCCTTGTTAGAATAGCCATCAAAACCCCCACCAACAGCAGGTGTTAGCAAGGATGTGGGGAAAAATGAATCTTCATACACTGCTGGTGGGAATGCAAGCTAGTGCAACAACTCTGGAAAAAAATTTGAAGGCTTCTTAAAAGTTTAAACGTAGATTTGACATATGATCCATCAATCCCACACCTGGGGATATACCCAAAGGAATGCGACACAGGTTACTCCAGAGGCACCTACACACCCGTGTTTATTTCAGTGCTATTCACAATTACCAAGGTATGGAAACAATCAAGATACCCCACTATTGATGAATGGATCAAGAAAATGTGGTATTTATACACAATGGAATTTTACTCAGCTATGAAGGAGAATGAAATCTTATCATTTGTTAGTAAATGGATGGAACTGGAGAACATCATTCTGAGTGAGGTTAGCCAGGCTCAGAAGACCAACAATCGTATGCTCTCCCTCATATGCAGACTTTACATCTAGGGCAAATACAGCAATGTGGTTGGACTTGGGTCACATGACAAGGGGAGAGCACATACAGGAGATATGGGGATAGTTTGAAACCCAAAACATGAAAGCATTTGATGTTCCCACTCTAGAGGAACTAATACAGAAGCTTTAAAGCAATAGACATCAACACGAGAAGGGGATCAGGAACCAATGTAAAGATTAGTTAGAGTTGAATCAACTTGGGTTGTAACACATTTGTACATGGAAGCAATGCTAGGAATCTCTGTTTGTAGCTATTCTTAACTCAACTAGCAAAAACGCTTTGTCTTTCTTATTATGCTTATGTCCTCTCTTCAACAAAATTAGAGATAAGGGCAGAACAGGTTCTTCCTGGATGCTAAGTGAGTTGGTGGGGAGAAACTGAGGGCCACAGGCTGGGGGTAGAAATGACTCAAACAGTGTATGTACATGTGAATAGACAAATAATAAAAAAGCTTGGTAAACTTAGTGGAGCAAGTTGAAAGTAGAGTATCAGGAAGAGAAGACAAAGTAGAGGAATTAGACCAAACAGTAAAAGATTATGAAAAAAGGCTGATAAATTATGAATGGAACATGCAAGATATCTGGGACACCATGAAAATACCAAAACAATAAATCATGGGTGTAGAAGGAGAGGAAATAGAAACTAAATGCATCAAAAACCTATTCAATAGAATAATAGCTGAAAACTTCCCTAACCTCGAGAAAGAGATAGCTACCCAGGTGCAGGAAGCTTACAGAACATGAAACCATCAGAACCAAAAGGAAAACAGCCCCACATACATCATAATCAAAACATCCAGCACATGGAATAAAGAAAGAATTCTGAAAGCTGCAAAAGAGAAAAGACAAGTACATATAAAGGCAAACCCATTAGAATAACAGCAGATTTCTCAACTCAAACTCCAAATGCAAGGTCATGGAAAGAAATAATTCAGTTGTTGGAAGAAAGTAACTGTCAACCTAGACTATTCTGTGCACAAAACTATTCTTCCTAATTGAAGGAGAAATTAAAACCTTCCACAACAAGGAAAAGCTAAAAGAATTTGCAACCACCAAGCCAGAACAGAGGATACTTAAAGGACTTTTACACATAGATGAAGAAACTAGAGTGATACAGGTAGACTCAAGAATGAATAAACCCTTTTGAGCAAGCAGACCAATAAACAAAGAGTAGGTGAAACTAAACAGGGGGACAAGAATGACTGAAAACCACAGGCACTTCTCATTATTAACACTGAATGTAAATGGCCTCACTGCCTCAATCAAAATGCACAGAATAGCACATTGGGTTAAAAAATAAGACCCAATGATATGTTGCTTACAGGAGACTCATCTCACTGAAAAAAATAAGTACTGTCTTAGAGTCAAAGGGTGGAATGAATTTTTCCTGCAAATCGAACACGTAAACATGCAGAAGTAGCCATATTCATATCTGACAAAGTAATCTTCAGACTAAAATCTATCAGAAGAGACAATGAAGGTCACTTCATATTTATGAAAAGACCAATTCATCAGGAGGAACTATCAATCCTTGACATATATGCACTATACACAAGGGCACTCATCTACATTAAAAATGTCTAGTGGTCCTAAGAGCAAAGACAGATTCTAACACAGTAATAGTGGAAGAAGCTAACACAGTGGTAGTAGAAGACATGAATACCCCACTGTCACCAATAGGAAGGTCATCTGGACAAAAGATCAACAAGGAAACTTCATAATTACTCCACACATTAGACAAAATAGTATTGGCTGATATCTACAGAGTATTTCACCCAACAACCAGGCAATATACATTCTTTTCTGCAGCTCATGGAACTTTCTCCAAAATAGACCCACTTTAGGACACAAAGCAAATCTCAACAAATTCAAGAAAATTGAAATAGCCCCCTGCATCCTATCACATCACAACATAGTAAAACTAGACCTCAGCAATAAAAAAAACCCCCCAAAATATTCACATGGAGACTGAAAAATACAATGCTGAAAAACCAATGTGTAACCAAAGTAATGAGAGAAAAAAAATCAAAAAGTTTCTAGAATCCAATGAAAATTAAAATACAACCTATCAGAATCTGTGGGACATAGTGAAGGCCTTGCTAAGGGGAATGTTTGTGAGTGCCTACTTTAAAAAGAAAACAGAGACCTCTCAAATAAACAATCTAATGATGCACCTTAAGCTCCCAGAAAAACAAGAACAAACCAAAGCTAAGTCCGACAGATGGAGAGAAATAATAAAAATCAGAGCCAACATCAGTGAGACAGAAAACAAGCAAACAATGCAAAAAATCAATGAAAAGAAAAGTTGGTTCTTTGAAA
This sequence comes from Castor canadensis, assembly GCF_047511655.1. Lineage (NCBI taxonomy): Eukaryota > Metazoa > Chordata > Mammalia > Rodentia > Castoridae > Castor > Castor canadensis. Next base: position 23,201,359 of record NC_133400.1, read on the forward strand.
AGATTAACAAGATTGACAATTCATTAGCCAACATGACAAAACAGAGGAGGGAGAAGACACAAATTAATAAAATCAGAGATGAAAAATGGGACATAACCATAAATACAGATGAAATCCAGAGAATCATTAGAGAGTATTTTGAAAATTTACAGTCCAGTAAATCAAAAAATCTAGATGAAGTGGATAAATTCTTAGATGCATATAAGCAACCAAAATTGAACCAAGAAGATATTAACCACCTACTAGTCTTATTGCATGCAATGAAGTTGAAGTTTTTCAGTGAGATGAATCTCTTGTTCTTACAAAGAAGAGCCCAGGGCCTGATGGAGTCATGGATGAATTTTACCAAACCTTTAAAGAACTAACACCAGTACTCCTCAAACTTTTCCAGAATAGAAAGGGAAGGAACACTACTAAATTCATTCTATTAAGCCAGCATTATACTCATTCCAAAATCCAATAAAGATGGAACCAGAAAAGAGAATTATAGACCAACATCTTTTATGATTATAGATGCAAAGATTCTCAACAAATACTGGCAAAGAGAATTCAACAATGTGTCAAAAAGATCAAACACCATTACCAACTTGGTTACATTCTAGGAATTCAAGGATGGCTCAACATACATAAATTCATAAACATAATACAGCATATAAACAGAAGCAAGGAAAAAAAACACATGATCCTCTCAGTATATGCACAAAAAGGCATTGACAAAGTCCAATACTCTTCCATGATAAAAGCTCTGAAGAAACTAAGAATAGAAGAAATGTTCCTCAACACAATAAAGGCTATATATGACAAACATGGACCCAACATCATACTAAATGGAGAACAACTGAAACCATTTCCCTTAATGGCAGGAATGAGACAAGGTTGTCTGCTTTCTCTAGTCCTATTTAATATAGTTTTGGAATTCTTAGCCAAAGCAATAAGACAACAACAACAAAAAAAAAGGATTCAAAGAATGAAGGAAGAAATCAAACTATCACTATTTGCAGATGACATGATCATATAGCTAAGAGACCCCAAAAACTCTACCAAAAACTATTAGAAATCATAAACTCTTCTGGGAAAATAGCAGAATACAAAATTAACATACAGAAGTCAGTAGCTTTTCTGTATACCAACAATGCACAGACTGAGAAAGAAGTCAGGGAAACAATTCTATTTACAATAGCCTCAGGAACAATAAGGTAACTTGGAATAAATTTAATGAAAGAAACCAAAGACCTTTATAATGAAAACTATAAACCACTGAAGAGAGATATTGAAGAAGACATCAGAAGATGGAAAACGTTCCATGTTCATGGATCGGTAGAATCAACATTGTGAAAATGTCTATAGTATCAAAGCAATCTACATGTTTAATGCAACCACTATCAAAATTCCAATGACATTCTGTACAGAAATAGAAAAAGCAACCATGAAATACATATGGAGACAATTTTGAATAGCCAAAGCAATTCTGAGCAAAACGTCCAATGTTGGAGGCATCACAATATTCAACTTCAAACTATACTACAGAGTCATAACAGCATGGTATTGGCACAAAAACAGACAGGAAGATCCATGGTCAGAATATAAGATTCAGAGATAAACCCACACCTCTATAGCCAACAGATCTTTGACAAAAGAGGCCAAAACACACAACGGAGAATAGATAGGGCCTTCAACAAATGCTGCTGGGAAAACTGGATATCCACATGTAGAAGATTGAAACTACATCCCTGTCTTTCACCCTGTACCAAAATCAACTCAAAGTGGATCAAAGACCTTGATAACAAACCTAAAACTTCGAAACAACTCCAAGAAGCAGAATGAAATACAGTGGAACAGATAGGTATAGGAAAAACTTCCTAAAGAGAACTCAAAAGGCTCAGCATCTAAGAGAAACAATGAACAAATGGGACTGGATCAAATTAAAGGGCTTCTGCACAGCAAAGGAAAGAGTCACCTGACTCAAGAGATAGCCCACAGAATGGGAAAAAATGTTTACCAGATATTCATCCAATAAGGGACTAATATATAGAATCTACAGAGAATTCAAAGAACTGAACCCCCAAAGAATCAAGATCCCAATGAACAAATAGGCACATGAATTATTATTTTTTTGTGTGTGTATAAAATAATGAATTATTTTTTTTTTTCATTTTTCTTTTATTATTCATATGTGCATACAAGGCGTGGTTCATTTCTCCCCCCTGCCCCCACCCCCTCCCTTACCACCCACTCCGCCCCCTCCCTCTCCCCCCCAATACCCAGCAGAAACTACTTTGCCCTTATTTCTAATTTTGTTGTAGAGAGAGTATAAGCAATAATAGGAAGGAACAAGGGTTTTTGCTGGTTGAGATAAGGATAGCTATAAGGGCATTGACTCACATTGATTTCCTGTGTGTGGGTGTTACCTTCTAGGTTAATTCTTTTTGATCTAACCTTTTCTCTAGTACCTGTTCCCCTTTTCCTATTGGCCTCAGTTGCTTTAAGGTATCTGCTTTAGTTTCTCTGCGTTAAGGGCAACAAATGCTAGCTGGTTTTTTAGGTGTCTTACCTATCCTCACCCCTTCCTTGTGTGTTCTTGCTTTTATCATGTGCTCATAGTCCAATCCTCTTGTTGTGTTTGCCCTTGATCTAATGTCCACATATGAGGGAGAACATACGATTTTTGGTCTTTTGGGCCAGGCTAACCTCACTCAGAATGATGTTCTCCAATTCCATCCATTTACCAGCTAATGATAACATTTCATTCTTCTTCATGGCTGCATAGAATTCCATTGTGTATAGATACCACATTTTCTTAATCCATTCATCAGTGGTGGGGCATCTTGGCTGTTTCCATAACTTGGCTATTGTGAATAGTAGGCACATGAATTAAACAGGGAGTTCAGCAAGAAAAAGGTCCAAGTAGTCAGTAAATACATGAATAAGTGTCCAACTTCCTTGATTATAAAAGAGATGCAAATCAAAATAACACTTAGATTTCATCTCACTCCAGTTTAGAATGGCCATAATCAAAAGTAATAACAACAACAAATGCTGGCAAGGATGTGACAAAACAGGAACCCTTATGCACTGCTACTGGAAATGCAAATTAATACAGCCATTATGGAAAGCAGTATGGAGAGTCTTCAAAAATCTAGAGATCAAACTGCCATATGATTCAGTGATACTACTGGGCATCTACCAAAATGAGCATAATACAGCATACAATAGAGACACCTGTACACCAATGTTCATTTCAGCACTACTCACAAAAGCCAAGTTCTGGAAACAACCCAGAAGCCCTATGACTGATGAATGAATCATGAAATTGCAGTACATATATCCAATAGATCATTTACTCAGCCACAAGGAGTAATGACGTGGGCTTTGAAGAATGCAATTACAGGACATCACGTTAAATGAAGTTAGCTAGGATTGGAAACACAAAAGACTCATGTTTTCTCTCATATGTGGAAGGTAGATCCAAAGACAAACAGATACACAAAAAAAGGATGATCATACAAAAAACCAGATGTAGAACATGTTTGTAACAGTGGAACTACTCTATGGAACTTTGGGAAAGAAGGAAAGGAAAAGAGAATGATAGAGCACCAGTAATATCACTAACATAAGACATGAACACAGAGGATATAAGGATGTGTATTGAAAGCTTTTGTAAAACAGGGGGCAGGAGGTAAAGGGGTAAGGGAGAGCAATCGAAGGGATTAAACAGCCCAAAGTAAAGAACACCCACAGTGTGCATACATTGAGAGACCCCTTTGAACATCAACTTAAATATTAATAAAGAAAATCAGGAATGTAAAACAGGCACAGTGTATGAGGGGAGAGATGTACTAGTGCGAGGGAGAGTGTGAAGAAAGGGGATTAAGGTGATGGTATATGGTTGATGGACTTCATATTCCTTTATGAAGCAGAACTACAAAACCTCTTGCAATTGCTTTAAGTGGGATGGGGAAGGGACGGAATGGATAGATGCCAGGGACAATGTAAACAATGTACAATATAGGTCTAATCAGAATTGTCATTGCAAATCCCTCCCCAGTATAATGAATATAGCCTAACAAAATATTTATAATTAAAAAAAAGAAAACAACCCAGGTATTGTTTCACATAGCTGAAATCCTAGCTACACTAATAAAAATAAATAGGTAGGAGGTTTGTGATCCAGAAAAATGCAAGACCCTACCTGAAAAATGATCTAAAGAAAAAGGTCTAGAGGTGAGGCTTATGTGGTAGAGATCTTGCATATTAAGTACAAGTGCCTGAGTTCAAATCCCAATATTATAAAAAAGACCTGGTTGAAAAATGAATGACAGATTTAAGGATAGTGTGCATAAAATAAGACATATAGATGCCACATAAATTTATGAAAAGATACTCCACAACTTGAAAATGAAAATTGCAAGGGCAAAATGCATAGCATACAGTCAGTTCGGAAACATTGAGTTAGGAAACTAAAACATGGTTTTTATCATGTGATTCAGCAAATTTGCTTGCTGGAGTTTGCCCAAAGGGGATGAAAACATAAGAGAACAGAAAAATCCACACAATGATATTTATAGAAATTTTATTGGCAATTATCAAAACATGGAAGAAACCAAGTTTTCCCTAATTGATAAATGGATATACTGTGGTTCATCCAGACAATGAAACATCCACTCTTGAAAAATAGTCCAGTAGACATTTAGGACTGGGAAACTCTTCAGTATTATACTGTCATGAGGCGTGTATGTCATTATTCTCTTGTGCAAATTCACAGAACATACACCAAGAGTGAACTTGAACACAAACTAATGGTCTTTGGCTGAAAATGATGTGCTAATATAGGGTTATCAGTTGTAACAAATGTACCACTCTGGTGAGGGTTGTTGATAAAGGTGGAGGTTATCAATGTGTGATATGTTAGCACTGTGCTTTCAATTTTGCCATGAATTTAAACTTACTCTAAAATAGTCTATTTAAAAGTTTCTATTGAAAAGAGAAGGAACAAAAAAGAAAGAAAGGTATTCAGATAACATTCACTACAGTAGTCACAATTTGACAGCTAATATGAATATAAACTTTTATCAGTACAAGGTATCAAAAGAAGTTTTTCTGATTAGTGATACACCCCTGTAATCCCAGATATTGAGGAGTGCAGGCAGGAGGATTGTGAGTTTAAGTGCAGCCCAGACAAAATTAGGGAGATATTATCTCAAGAACAAAATACAAATAATAGGGCTGGAGATCTGGCTCAAGTGGTGGAGTGATAAGGAGTCCTGGGATTAATTCCCAGTACCACAAAAGAGTAGGCTTTTATGTACATATATTTTTTCCTTAAAGATAATTGTTTCATGCTACTTTTATGCTCATTGTGGAAAATATTTAAACAAAAATCTAAGATAATAATGTAGAAAAAAATTATCTATAATCTATCAGAGCAGATTGTTAACATGTTGATATGTTGGTATGATTTGTTCTGACTCTATCCTTAATATCTGATTTTACTTTACCTTTTGCTTGTACCCTCATGAAAGACTAAAAAAAAGAAAACTGAATGTGTTTAGCTGGTTCTTTTTGGTTTTGTTTATTTGGCATTTTTTTAAACAGGTTTTAACCCATCTTCAAGACATCTTCAAGTTCTTGAAGCACACTATATGCACAAAGAAGTTGCAGTGATTATGAAGTGCAGGTTACCATCTTTGGCTCTGAATAGTTTAGAAACTTTTCTACATTCCCGTTACATTGATTACTAATACCTTACAAAGCTCAAAATGATATGTACAAAAGAAATAAAAAATGGAATAACCATACATTTGCCTAATTGAGTGGATAATCCAGCTTGTGCTCTCTATATGTCTGGTTTCACAATTGGTAAAGGATGGTCTTTATTTAATTAAAGTAATCACCATTTGTCCTTGGTAATTAAATTTGTACATTATTTAGGACTGAAATGTTTTCCAACGGAAAAGGAACATTAGGGCACTTTGAACTGCTTTAACTAAACTAGGTGTATTCTTGTTATAACTGATCAACTTCTTTAGGAAATGAAATCAAGATATGTGGCCAAAGTAATGCTTTTATTATATTAAATAAATTCAACATGGCTACTGCCAATAGGTATGTAGAATTTTGAACTGGTGGGTGATTGTTTAGTGTTCATATGTCTTTGGATATTTATGGTATTTCACTTAACTTGGAAATATTATATTGCTTAAAATTCTATTTTTAAAGCTCATTACGTTAAACAAATCTTCAGAAGTTTAGTTATTGTGCTAAAAATTAATAATTGCATTTAAAATACCAATGCCTTTCATTAATTACATTTTAAAAGATACATAATTTCTGTTTTATATTTTTATTTTGATATCTTTTAATTTTAGTATTAAAAAACAACCATTAAGTAGGAAATATGATACAAAATATTTAACTCCTGAGTGTATTTTTGATAGATATATGTGGTCACATTTTAGCAATTGTCCTTTTTTATTTAAAAGTTATCTCATAGGTAATATTCAAAGATAATTTTTCTAATGGTCAGCCAAGTCATGAAGATATACTTGGAAATATTAAGTAAGATATTCATCATTCCTGAGGTAGTTGCAAGAAATTTAATTTAAATCAGTTTTGAACAAGCTTCTGGATAAATTTGCACTATGCTAATTAATAAACCAGTAAGTAAATTAACAAATGTAGAATCTTTGAGCTTGTTCAAGCTGACTTTATTCATGTGGTACTTCTACTTTTGGAGAACTTTCCAGTGAAGATTGTGCATTTATTTTAGAAGAAGATTGAAGATCATAATACAATGGGTATTGACTTATTTTCACTCCAAGCATCTGAAGCATAACATATTGTGCTGTGGACCAAAAGAAGTTATAATGACTACGAAATGCAGGTTATAATCTTTTGCTCTGAATAGCTTAGAAACTTTTCTGCATTTTCACTGCATTTATAACTGGAACATTATGAAGCTCAAAATATATGTGTGAAAGAAGTAAAAAATGTAAAGCTAATATACCTGCTTAACTGAGCTGACAATTTATTTTGTGCTATCTGCAAGCCTGGATTATTCAGTTTGGGAGAGGTGTTATTCATTCAATGTTATCACCTGTAATTAAACTTACATGGTATGAGTGTGTATTACTGAAATATTTTCCAATGGAAAAGGAAAAGAGCACTAATTAAGACACTTTAGACTAAATCAGATCCATTTTTGTGTTAATTGGTCAACATTAAAAAATGAATTCAACCTAATAACATACTACATTTAAAATATAAAATTTAATTTTGCATGTAAGCTTTAGTTTTCTTTGTCCTATTGTTTATCTGCTCACTCTGTAATCATGAGAACCCAAGTATACAATGAAGTTTGATAACTAAATAAGGTATATTAAATGCTTTCTCTCCACTTTTTAAAATACCACTGAATGATAAAATTTTAAAAATGAGCTACATATGTAGTGAAATGTTTAAATTTAAAGAAGCAAAAATTTGTATCCATTGTTTTATGTCTGTGTGTAGTTCATGTTTCATTGTTCAGTTGTTTTTTCTCCTTAGGAAGATAGGACTTGTAAACTTCCAATTATCAATGAGCTGTTGAGATTTTGAATGCAACAATTTGAGGTAAAAGAGATTTTTTTTCTTTTTTTTTTTGAATACTGGGTTTAAACTCAGAGTCTTGCATGTACTATGTAGGCACTCTGCCACTTAAGCCATAGCGCTAGTCAACCTTCCTTTAGTTCTTTTTAAGCTAGGGTCTTACATTTTCTGTCCAGGGGCCAGCTTTGCCTGAAATCCTCGTACTTATGCCTCCCATGTAGCTGGGATGAAAGGTGTATGCTACAAGTAAAGTTTTTGCATTGAGATGGGATTTTGCTATCTTCTTTCACTTGGGTTGGCCTTGAACCACAATCTTCCCCATATTTGCTTCCAGAGGAGCTGGGATTACAGATCCATTGTACCCAAGAAGGAGATTTAGTGCAGGAGAAAAATTGTATTTCACAGCACACTTTACAGCATTTAATAGTTATTTCCACACATTGTTTTCAAGATGCATATATCATTTCAAAATATGAGGACATTTCAGTTGGCACCTGTGATGCATGCTTATAATATTAGCTATTTCAGTGTCTGAGAATGAGAGGATCAATGTTTGAGGCCAGCCTGGGCAAACAGTTCATGTTCTGATTATTATTTCCAAAATAAATAGAACAAAATGGACAGGAAGAATGGCTCAAGTGGTAGAGGGTCTGCTTTGCAAGCACAAAGCCTTGAGTTCAAACCCCAGTCCTACCTGTGGCTCACATATATGATCCTAGCTATTTGGGAGGCTAAGAACAGGAGGATCCAGGTTTGAGGTCAGACTGGGCAAATAGTTCATGAGACTCTATCTCCAAAATAAACAGAGCAAAATGGACTGAAGGCATGGCTCACATGGTAGAATCCTGCTTTGCAAGCATGAAGCCCTGAGTTCAAACCTAATCCCACCAGAAAAGGTATGAAGACATAAAATTGATTTAGTGTAAGTACAGAGAAAACGCTGACCTCTTATAAAATTTCTTTTTAAAGGAACAAAGAAATCATGGATTTGTGCGTGAGAAAATATTAGGATTGACTCCCTAAATGTCCAGTTAATGTGTGTGTGTGTTTGTGAGAGTGTCTGTGTGTGTGTTTGTGAGAGCATGTGTTTATGTGCGTGTTTGTGTGTCTATGTGTGTGTATGTTTGTGAGTATGTGAGAGCATGTGTGTTTGTGCATGTATGTGAGTGTTTGTGAGACCGTGTGTCTATGTGTGTGTTTGTGAGTGTGTGTGTGTGGGGGGCTAGCTATTCAACCCAGGACATTGTGTTTGTTAAGTCTATGCTCATCCACTGCACTACACTCTCATCTTCAGTTTACCTTTTGAGACACCTGATCAGGGGCATTGGGTCTACATTTCATCCAGTGCTTTTCTTTTCCCGAAGGAATTGAAAGATAACATAGCCAGGATGTTGGGAACAGTTTCCTCATTTGCCTTTCAATACCACATGAACATCTCTTATTTGAAGCATAATAACAGCAAGTCTTACCTTGGAGACCTACAATCTTCCAGGAGGAAAGAAACAGAACATGAACATCCACCTAAAAAGAACCTCAGGAATAGTTGTTAATATAAGGACACTGTTACCATAGCAAAAGAGAAGGTTTGGAGAATCAGAGAAGACTCTTTTATTCCCCATTTGTTTTCATTTTAGCATGCATCCCACCATGACCCCCAGGAGAACTTTGGTGACTTGGGAAAAATTGATGATTCAAGGAGAAGTAATTGGTTTTCAAAGTTTTGCAATATAATAGATATATTGTGTTGGTCTTAGAAAATGAAACTAATTTAAGAAAGGAGAAAATGCTTCCCATGAAGTAGAGCTGAAGAATAATTTCCATGTCTTCAGCCAAAGAGGAAGGCTGAAACCAATGAGCATATGGTGAAATGCACGCATTCTACAGTGTAGTCAATATGTAAGATTTATAGATACAGGTTGGTAAAAAATGGCAGACTTAATTTTGCTGGGGATGTATAAACATCAACTGTATTTTTCTTTTCCCTTTTAAGTTAACAGTTTTGGAACAGTGGTTTTCAACCTTTAACACACTGAGATCCATACTAAATGTTTCTGATTTAGTTGATCTGGGATGTCTCATCATGGACCAAGAATTATAGAGCTACTAAGTGACCATGGACTGAAAACTGTGAAACCATAAGTCAAAATAAACCTTGCCTATTGTAAGTTGATTTGCTCAAGTATTTTGTCACAGCAGTGAAAAATGACTAACAGAGAGAACTACTAGTTCAAAGCAGAAGAATGATACTTTGAGAGAGTACAGTGTATCATACTAATCATAATTGTATGGGGAATAAAACTGCTGATTTGCAGTCTCCACTTTCTTTTTAAATGCAAGAGTAAGTTGAAACTCCTTATCACATACTGCTTTAAATGTTAAGTTTTGTTTATTTTCTTTTGATTGTTTCCTCCATTCTTGTTTTCTCAAGTGGATGGTAGTCTTCAATGCTTATTGTGTTCCAAATTCATTAGTAAGTGTCTGAATACATCTAATTAAATACACAGGACAACTCTATGGAGTCAGAATACTATTATTATTTTGCTTTCCTATTACAACATGGGATGAGTTTGAAAAATATCTTAAAATAAGTGATGGGGATAGGAACCTGAGTCTATCACAGTGCTTATGTCTCTTTCTGAGCAGATACTGTGTATCAGATAGCCACAGTGTACTCAGCCTTATATAGTAGTGTTTTAATAACTGTTGCATTAGTATAAAAACTATAGTTTTAGTCATTCACCAAAACTTATTGAAACATTAAATAAAACTCTGTGTTAGGCAGTTTATTGCATTTTTAATACTGTAATTTTATCCCTATGTGAGTGTACCCAGTAAGTTAGTCTAAGGGGGAGTTAAACCAATGTAGGAAATGACTATTGTGAGGGTATGAGGTGGAATCAGGATATATTTTAGAGAAAAAGTGATGACAGATGGATCCTGAAGGATAAATAAGTATGGCAAGATATGCTGAGGTGGGTGGAAGAGGTAGGGTCATGCTAAGTGTAGGCAACTGCAGGTAGAAACACAAAAAGTCTTCTTAGAGCACAGCACATTTAGAGAAATCAGGTAATTGCACTGACTAAATTATCTTTTAAAATTTCAACTGATACAGGTGTACTTTAAGTTTTCGGAATTTCTGCAAAGGAGAAAAATGCCTTATGAATGCAATAATCACCTGGATGTAAGGAAAAGAAACACTAGAGAGAGACTTAAAAGCCTTGGTAAGTGGCTCCAGATCTGGTGACAGACGGTTCTGAATATGTAGAAGGCTTGACATTCTTTCTCTTTGTACTGGGTTGGCAATTTAAAACAGTATTTTTTGAGGTAGGATTGTCTCAAAGGAGGGGGCAAGGGGCTGTTTGATGAGTCAACATGAAATGTGTCTTAATTTCAAGAAACCACATGGAAAGTTATTGGAAAGGTGAGCATTATATTTTACAATAATTGCCCCAAAGTGCTCAATTACATGTTTCTTAGTAACAACATCTGTTAGTAGGAAAATAAAGATCAGGTTCCCAGTCTCTCTAATGTACCCTTAAGTGATGAATAAACAAATTAAAGCATTTTATAAAGTACATCTTGCATTTGTTGGTGACATTTTGCTGTATAGGATTAATCAAACAATCCTGAAACAGACAAATAAGCTTTTAAACTTCTATTATTTTATACTATTTTCTATACTTCCATGGGAATTTTGTAGAAATAGCCTCAGTGTAAGAAGGGGTAGGTGCTTAGATGACTTATTCAATATCCTCATATCTGTTTTCTCAATTTTGAAAGAGGATAATAAAGATATCTGCCTATGATGAATTTGAAAGGATTAAATAAATTAGCTTTATAATGCATGTAACTATGAATAGAGAGCACTTCTCCCAAAGTTCCCCTTATAGTAGTGTTTTAACAAATGCTCATTTTTTTCCTTGTATCTCTTATTGATCTGGTTTCAAGGGAAGTGAAACATAACTCCTACCATAAATGTAAGTTACTCAGCCATGCCAAGTAGGCATTAAACATATATTTGATGACATGAAATTGATTGTAGAGGGGATTATACCCTCAATTTCCCCCTTCTGTCAGAGGGCTTAAAATTTTGGAAGGAAAGTGTTGCCTAATTGGCATCTGGACAGCTCTGGGTAAGAGGTAAGGAGGAACTTGGGTAGTTATGTACATTATCAATATAGGGAAAATTCATGACGAAAATGAGCCCCAGATGCAGCAGACAGGTTATGACCCTTATCTAGTACTAACCAGTTAAGAAAAAAAAAAGTCATAGTTGACATGTGAAAAGAGGAGAAAGGAGGTATAAAAGGCATTGAAAGATAAATGTGCCCTTGGCTGCTTTGAAATTCAGCACCTTAAAATGACATGACACTCAGGTATCAGTATTTTAGCCAGATATTTAAATTTTTATTTTCAAATGGGCAAGAAATATAACCCCATGATTCAAAATTCACTAAGCAGAAAACGTTATGCAGAAAAATAATTGCCTTATATTTCTGTATTCCAAATAACTACTTTCCATACTAAAGGCAAATATCATTATTGCTTTTCTTCAGTATTCTTCCAAAAATTAAACAACTACAAGCAACCTACTTCTCCTTTTTATACTAATGGTATTTCCTTCTTTTATATAAATTATGCACATTCTTCTACACCTTACATTATTTATCAAAAAATAAAATTTGAGGATCAATTTCTATTAATAAATTATTCTTAGATTTGAAACTGAGGAAGAATGTAGACCCTGGAGTTCATGACACAACATGAAGATATCCTTCTTCCTGTTTCAATAATATAGTATCATGGTAATCCTCACAGTATTTGACTTCATATTGTTATGAATATATACTAATTCATTAATTTATACCTTCATTGCTTTGATCTACCCCAAGGAAGGCTAATAAGTTATCTTGAGGGTATTAGTTGGGTGAAATATGTCCTCTTATAATTTTAGAGGGGCCAACAAGAATACTTCTGTATATAAAATGTTCAACTTATTTGAAAAACAAATGACTGATATTATGTGCTTAAATAATTACTATAGTTTTTGTGATTGTAGTTTTGTTTCCATTCAGTCATCAGAAAAAAAAAACACACTTTCCAGTATAGAAGAAATAAAAACACTGTGAGATGCTGATTTCTTTTACCATTCATAGTATAATGGTCAAACCATGCCCTGTTGGTTTTAGGAAGGAGCAAATCTCAGATGGACTCATGGTTGTGGAGCTGTCACTGCAAGCAAACTCTGAAAGAGTTTCAAAGACATTATTAAATGTATAAGGTGATATTATTCCAAGTAAAATGATGAATACAGATAGAATCCAAAACTATGTGGGGAAAATTTTTGGTTGGATACTAACATATGGAAGGTTGACCTTGAAATTAAATCTAGGCAACATTCACTGAGCATATACTCTGCCCAAGGTTCTATGCTAAGTACTGAAGACATAGAACCAAATCAATTGTGTTACAGAATAAGAAAATACATAAGGATGGGTAAATGATCTTGCTTAAGTCTGAACCAGGTGTGAAAAATAATTTCTCTAGAAGTCAGTCAAAGGGAATTTCATAAAGATAATCATTATGATGTAGAAATAGATAGTCATTATAATGATGACTGTTACATTATAATCAACTGAGCTCAGAGGTCTATGGGAGCACAAATGGCTAGCATTTAACTCGTCCATAAGAAAGGAGGGCCAGAGAGGATTCCTGGAGTAGGTGATACTTGAGCTAGGAATTTAATAAAAGTAGGTGTTTAAGCCCAAAAATAAAGGAAGTACCTTCTAAAAAGAGTATGAAAAATCTGAGAATAGGATCCAATCTGATTTATTTTCAGTTATGTTCTCATCCCATGGTATAGAGTGTGACCCATGACAATAGGCAAATAAGTGAGTAGATAGATGAATAGATAGATTGATAGATATGCATTATGTATATACATACATATTAAAACAATAATTATACTTCAATGACTATGAGTAATAGTGAATGTTATTAAGAAATAACAAAAAGGGCAAAACTGAATATGCAGTTAGATCCTAAGGAAGCCATGGGGGAAAGACTGAGGAAGAAAATGAATAAGACTTTTGCAGTTCTCTTTATTTCTTAGCACAGCAATAAGACCTACTGTTAGAATTCTAATGTTATCAGCAACCATCTCTTGTGTGTCACTAGGATATAAATTCCACCAATGAGTTGGGCACCTGTGGCCACGTCTGTAATCCTAGCTACTCAGGGGGAAGAGATCAGGCAGCTTCGTGGCTCAAAGCCAGCTTGGGCAAACAGTTTGTGAGATCCTGTCTTGGTAAAACCTTCACAAAATTGGGGCTGGTGGAGTGGCTCAAGGTGAAGGCCCTGAGGTCAAGTCCAAGTACCACAAAAAAAAAAAAAAAAAAAAAAAAACTCCACCAATGGAGTGATCTTTTCTACCACATGTACAATCGTACTGTCAATGCCTGTCATAAGTGTCAGGCATGTTTTCTCAATGAGTCAGTAAATTTAGTGAATCACAAGTGTGCACTGCATAATAATTGAGTGAAAAGTGTTAAAGGAAAAAACAGAAATGAATCCTAGCATCTTTCTTCAATAAGCTTTCAATCTCGTGGAAGAGTTTTCAATCAAGATGATATTTTCTATTTGCTTTATAATCTGGCACAGTAAAAGTATGGACAATTATAATTTAAAAAGTTCATCTAGACTCTAGCCTGTAAAAGGTTGTCATTGCTCACATGTTGATTTCAGAAATAAATCTTGTCAAATACAGTGAGAAAAAATGAGATGGCTGAAAGTAGAGAACTTTGAGGAAGATGATACTTTTTACACAAAATATCAATGATTACAGACTCATCTGTAATAAATTAGAAGTTATTATAATTTGAACAATTGTTTCCTCCCAGAATTCTTATGTTGAAATCTACACTTGCAAAGTATACATTAGGAGTTGGGCTTTTTAGGTGGTGATTAGGTAGGTGAACTGAATGATAAGAAATGAAATTAGTGCTCCTGTGAAATAGGCATAAAGGAGCTCATAAGTCCCTCCCACCACGCGATAAAACAACTACAGGACAGATACAAATCATGTGAATCTGCCTGCCTGTGCCTTCATCTTGGACTTCCCAACTTCCAGAGCTGTGAAAAATAAAGTTGTGTTTTGTATAAGTTACTCGGTTTATGGTATTTAGTTACAGCAGCTTGAATGGACTAAGACAGAAGGTCTGTTTTTTTTTTCTTTGAAAGATTAAAGCTTGAATAAGTCACACATTGCTTACAAAGATTTTTAAAGTGAAACGCAGGATTGCCAGCCAGATTTTCACCCACTGCTCCAAGTGCTATCACAGTTCACTCTTCCCCATGGCTGATATGCATGTTTCAGCTCATTTCTTACCATTATAAATAATTCATTAGATACTATATGTAATTCACAGCCTTCCCTGAAGATTGTCACAGGCATGCCCATGTATCATGGTTCCAGCTACTTTAGAGTGTTGATTTTAGGTGCCAAGGATATGGTTCAGTAATTCATTAGAAGCATATTAATTAGTAGTTTTCGTTAGGCAGTATTGCAAGAAAGACTGGTAACAGAATGTTAGCTGACGGAAGATCTGATTTATTGCATATCTTACAAAACAAAACCAAACAAAATTTAATACAAGTTTGTAATCTTTGCTTCACTAATTAATTCTAGTAATCACTAATTAACTCTGATATTAATAAATTAAGATATGCTGTAATCATAATGAATACTAGATCATGAAATGATATTTATATGTTTAATGATTAATCTTTTCTTTGGATTTTAGAACTGGAACAAATATTAGCCATTATCTTGCCCAGTATTATCTTTTAAGAATGATGTAGCTAAGGCCCAGAATGAGATTGGTTGTAACTTGTCCAGTGTTATATTTATAGATATTTAGGGAGTAAAAATAAAATCACAAAACAAAGGAAAACACCCTGGAAGTCAGGTCCTTAAACATAATCTTATATTTATTTGTTCTAGTTTGATCATATTCTTAGAACTAAATAGAGGAATGCAAACATTAAAAAAATGTGAAAAGACCATATTTTTTAATATCAAAACATGTCCCCAAGATTTGCTTAAGCACCAGTTAAAATGAAGATAATTGGCTCGCCCAAAGTTATAAAATTAGAACACTTATGGCTCGCATTTTTGAAATTACATTATTAAGAATCCGATGTGATATTGATGCAAGTGTAGAACCCACAGTTCCAAATAAATGTCCCTGCCTTTTCATATCATCCTACAGGTCAAGAAAGTAACAATTCATTCTGTTTCTTTGCTACTGTATTCTACACACCCAGGACAAGGTGTAGTAGCGGGCACCTAAAAATATAAAATGTACGATTGAATGCCTGAATGGATGAGTGAAAGAAAAAATAAGGAATATTATGACCGTAATTTTAAAATAGAAGTTTCTTGACATTAAAATCATAGTTCCACAACAAATATAGAAAGAACACATTTCATTTTTCAAATATTTCATTCAACCCATTAGTTAATTAAGGCACTAGTAATATGGTAATATTCTCACAGAATATAGGAAGATGTGTTTATCTAGGCCTCTAGTCTCCCCTTCCCATAAAAGAACATTTAGGAAAAACAGAAGTATGATAGAACAAATTTGCTTAGTTAGCTATAAATTGCCTAGTATCCTTCAAGACAAGACATCATAAACTTTGGCTTTTCTTTTCTACAAGACAGAAATCTTTAGGTTAACATTTGACATTACAGTGTTTGAACTCCAATCAGATAACAAATAGTTAAGTCAAATGAAGGAAATTTCCTCCAGGAAATCATATAATCCTTGGGCTAGCCTGTTAAATCATACTGCTGTGACCACAAAAGAACATGTGGCCACCCTCTTACTTTATTTCTAAATTTTCAGCAATTTCCCCCTAACATATTTTAGGCTATTTGGAAAGAACTGTTACAAGTTCAATATTCTATATATTATATATATGGTAAGGAATTAATTATTATAGAGTAAAATATCCAAAGAGGAATAGCTACCACTTTAGCTCAAAATTAGGGATAAAAATCAAGGTTTGGGGAAGGAATTATGACATGGGATTCTCAGAGAGAGTAGAATACCATTTTAATCTCCATAGGGTGTTCAATACTCTACAGGAAGAAAGAGAGCCATGTTCTATATGTTCCATAATATATAAGAAAGTTCCTAGTTCTCTATCAAGACATAATTTCACCAGGAAGTCAAGAATTTAGAAGTCATGAAAGTGGCAATGTGACCCTCAACTCAATAGAACACACACCAAATACTGAATCCATGTGCTGCCTGTGGTGTATCCATTGAGCAGACACTTTTATCTATATCAGTTTATAACTCAGGGGAAGGGAAGAAATGACAATACCAATCTGATTGGTTTTGAGGAGCTACTGAGACAAGATGTATATGTCATTTTCCATATCAGTGTGGCTTATACTTCTATCACTATTCTGAAGAGCAATAAAGACTACAGAAGTAGGGGGACTTGGATGAAATCTTATCATTTGCAGGTAAATGGATGGAGCTAGAGAACATCTTTCTGAGTAAGGTCAGCCAATCTCAGAAGACCAAAAAATCGTATGTTCTCCCTCATATGCAGACTTTAGATCTAGGGAAAATACAGCACTGTGGTTGGACTTGGATCACATGATAAGGGGAAAGCACATTTCGGTGATATAGAAATAGGTAGAAAACCCAAAACCTAAAAGCATTTGATGTCCCCACTCCAGAGGAGCTAATACAGAAACCTTAAAGCAACAGAAGTTATCATGAGAAGGGGATCAGTAACCAGGGTAAAGATCAATTAGAGATGAATCAACTTGGGTTGTAACACATTTGTACATGAAAGCAATACTAGGACTATTTCTGAAAAGCTATCCTTAACTCAACTAGCAAAAATACTTTGTCTTCCTTATTAGGCTTGTCTCTTTTCTTCAACAAAACTAGTGATAAAGTCAGAACACGACCTGCCTGGAACTGAGGGGGGAAGAGGGGAGAGGGTGGGGGAGGAGGGCAGCGGGGAGAAATGACCCAAATAATGTATACACATGTGAATAATAAAAAAAAAAGAAGTAGGGGCACTTGGAAAGTGTCAGCAGCTCAACCTAGTCATTGAAACTGTCTGTTCCTCAAGCCAGATGGAAACAAAAGCCTAGGTTCATTCTATATTATGAGGGTACAATAGTTTGTGGAGCAGTGAGCAGTTGGTTCACTGAACAGGTGGCAAAACACTATCAAAATCTGTGGAGCGGTGTGGTAGTCCATACCTGAATCCTAAAACCTGGAAGACAGGAGAATCTCAAGTTTGAGGTCAGCATGGGCTACACAGCAAGACCTTGACTGAAAAAAGAATAATAAAATAAAATAAAAAATAAAAAGCATTGGGAGATGCTTCCTGTCTGCAGACAGTAGTCTCCCAGACCATGCTATAACTGGTGTCTGCAATATCTAAGAACACAGAACTCTGAACCAAGGAAAGAATATACAGCCATCTAAAACAAACAAAAGAAAATAAAACAGACAGCAACAACAGCAAAAAAACAGTGACCTGCTAGCAGTGAGAAATATACTTGCATAGGGAAAATTTGATTGTTGGACTTCTTTTTGTGCTCCATCTTTATCCATTGTTCTTTTTTCTTTCTCACCCCGAGATGATGATCTAATGCATAACTATTTTACATAGTAATGATTTTTTAATCTATTCACATAGTAATTAACAGTGGAAAGAAAAACCTTGATCTGCCAAATTTTTACCCTGTTAGCACTGAATGTCAAATATTGAACATTCCCTAGATTAGAAGATCAAATGGAGCAAAGGCCACTTGGTGACCAAATTAATCCCAGAACACTCTGCACTACTTGCCTATGATAGAATTTAAGTAATCATTTATAGATTTTACTAGTGTATTGATGAATAAATATTGCAAGTACATATATTAGTATTACACTCCAATGAGCATCACTTAAGCATGTCTTAATATCCTCTTGGCCTGACTGCTTTTCTAGAGAAGTAACAATTATAAATACATATGGCAGAAAATTAAAACATGATTCTGTCTCTTGAAGAAAACTCCTTATAGGGATTTGATTTCATTCTATTTGTTTTCATATTATAACTGCAGTACTTTAAAATGGGCATGGTGAGATTAAAAGTGGAGACTTCCAGCATTTGTTTTACTGAGTAATATTACTGAAATGACAGTAAGTTTAAAAGGACTGTTAATTTAAAATACTTTCCTATCATTAAAACATAAAATGTGACTAGTGATTGATTCTGAAGTGTGCATATTTATAAAAGCAAGGACTGTTTGATAAAATGCATCCTGTTCAGATGAGTTCTACTGGAGTATCTCTCAGGGCTATGCCAATTTTGGTTTATGGCCTCTGCCAGGAATGCTGACCAAGGTCTCAGTGGGCTCAAATTCAAGTTTGGGCAAGTCTGTAATCTGAATTCTTAAAAGTATACATCATTTTCACCAATGTCTTGTAAAGGTTAAATAGCTTGAACCATCTGAGCAGCTAGTTTTAAGTGTTATCGGAGAATTCCAAGATGGCAGCTAGAGGTAGGAAGCAGAAAGCGACCCTCCTATAGTGAAATCTTGGAGAGACGCTGGAGACACACTTTGCAGGCATAATCACCGAGAAAAGGCATAACTTTGACCCCTCCACATCTCCAGCCGGTGCAGAGAATCTCCACTTCACGTTAAACGGAGAACGAGGAGGGCCCCCGGGGCCGCCAGTGGCCGGCGCCCATACGGCTTGGGAAGACGCGGACCAGGTGAGCTTGGTGGTACTGCGGTAGCCCCACAGACAAGCCTGGGCTAGAGCAGCATAGCCCCCTGGACAGACTGACCTCCACCCGGGAAAAAAAAAAAAAGAGAAACTGAGTAATAAGCAATAAGAACAATTAAGACACGCTGGAAAGAGGGTGGGGCGCCCGGAGTGCTGAAGATTGGGGAAAGGGAATCCTTCCCGGGACTGTAAATAAACAAGATGGGCAGGCCGGAAAGCCTCAGGTGGGAGCAGGGCGTGCGCCCAGCAACCAGGAGCGGGGATGCTTGTGAGAGGAGGGAAGAGCCACTTCCCACATGAACTGTAAACAAACATGGTGGCTGGCAGGAGCAGCAGCACCGCCCAGTAAGCAGGAGCAGGAAAGCTTCTGAAAGTGGCAGTGGGAGGAAAACTTCAGAGGAGAGGGGGGAAGAACCATCTCCCACATGAACTGTAAATAAACATGCAGGCCTGACAACGTGGGGGCAGTGTCACCTTTCCCAGTGCTTGGAAAGGGGAAAGCCTGTAGCAGTGGCTCCCGCACAGGAGAACTCTGAACAAACAAAGGCTGTGGGACCAGGTGAGTGCTAACTCACCCGAGAGATCTGCATAAATAACACCGCCAGCTACAGGCTGAGAGCAGCAGGCAGGCAAGCCACAGTTGCAGATACCACTCTCAGAACTGTCTCCAGACACTTTTTTTCTTTTTCTCCCTACCTTTGATGAGAGAACAACTGAATTACACATGCAAGCCGAAAAACTTACTGAAACTGTATTGCATTTGAACTGGGGACACTTGGTGGGGCTTTGTGTGTGTGTGTGTATAGTTTTGTTCTACTTTATGCATCCCCTTTGATGAGACAACTACAGAACAACATCTGAGGCACCAACTCCAGGACTGGAGATTGAGACGGACAGCCAAATTATTAAGACTGAAACTGCATTGCATATAAACTTGGAAGTTTTTTGGTTTTTTTTTTTTTTTTAATTTTCTATTTTCCATTTTATTTTAATTCATTTTTATATATAGATATTACTTTCATTTACTTATTTTTTATTTTTTTATCTTTGATTTTCAATCCTCTCTCTGTCTCTCTATTGTCTGTTCAGCTTACTGTTGATTAGTACACTAACACTCCCTGTTTATACCTTTGAAACTCTCTTGTCTGATACCTTGTTCTGCTTTCTCCCTCTTGTCTGTATATTTGTTTTCCCCTTTTCTTTAACTTCTTGCTTTCCATCTCAGCTCACTCTTCCATTCTCAATATTACCATTGTTATTATTACAAGCTAGAAAATATTTAATTACACACAGTACAGGGACAGTAACAACACCAAGGACAATGATGGGAAGACAGAAAAAACAGGGAAACCAGTTTCCCCACAGCAAAAAATTAGTACAGGAACCAGAGGGGAATGAAGAGAACAGAAACTCAGATCCAGACTCCAACAAAATGAAGATAAACTATGCCAAAGGACCCAATGAAGCCCACAAGAATAATTTAAAAGAAGACATACTACAAGTACTCAATGAGAATTTTATAGAGATGATACTGGATAGGGTCAACCAAAATGTACAGGAGACTCAAGAAATTCCAAGACAATAAAAATAGAGAATTTGAAAAAGCAAAAGAAGAAATAAAGGAAACCATAGAAGCACTGTATAATCACCAAAGTGAAAGAGAGAACACAATGAATAAATGGATAAATGAACTCAGGACAAAAATACACAACAATAAAGAAGAAAACTGCCAGGGTATGGAAAACCTCAGAAAAAAGAACGAAACAGAACTGCAAAACAAAACGGAAGGCCAATCCAGCAGAATAGAACAAACAGAAGACAGAATCTCAGAACTTGAAGATGAAATGGTAATTAAAGGAAAAACCGAAGAACTATTAATTAAACAACTCAAGACCTGTGAAAAGAAAATGCAAGAACTCACTGACTCCATCAAAAGACCAAACTTGAGAATCATGGGCATCGAAGAAGGAGAAGAGGTGCAAGCGAAGGGAATGCGTAATATATTCAACAAAATAATAACGGAAAATTTCCCAAATCTAGAGAAAGAGATTCCCATACAAATGCAAGAGGCCTCCAGGACACCAAACAGACCAGATCAAAATAGAACTACTCCACGACATATCATCATTAAAACAACAAGTTCAGAAACTAAGGAAAGAATATTGAAGGCTGCAAGAGAGAAAAAACAAGTAACATACAAAGGTAAACCCATCAAAATCACAGCAGACTTCTCAACAGAAACATTAAAAGCAAGAAGAGCGTGGGGTGAGATCTTCCGGGCACTGAATGAAAATAACTTCAACCCCAGGATACTCTACCCAGCAAAGCTATCATTTAAAATAAATGGAGCAATAAAAGTCTTCCATGATAAGCAGAAACTAAAACAATATGTGACCACAAAGCCACCATTACAAAAGATTCTGCAAGGGATCCTGCACACAGAAAGTGACACCCAACTTAACCATGAAAAGGCAGGCAGCAACAAACCACAGGATAAGAAAAAGCAAGACAGTAGAGAGTAACATCAAGTTAGGTACACACAATCAAACCTTCAAACAACTAAGACAACTAAATGGCAGGAATCACCACATACCTATCAGTACTAACGCTTAATGTTAATGGACTTAATTCACCCATCAAAAGACACCATTTGACAAAATGGATTAAAAAAGAAGATCCAACAATTTGTTGCTTACAGTAGACCCATCTCACCAACAGAAATAAGCATAGGCTTAGGATGAAAGGCTGGAAGAAGATTTACCAAGCCAATGGCCCCCGAAAACAAACAGGAGTAGCAATACTTATCTCTGACAAAGTAGACTTCAAACCTACATTGATCAAACGAGATAAAGAAGGACATTCCATACTAATAAAAGGGGAAATAGACCAAAAGGAAATAATAATCATCAATCTGTACGCACCCAATGTCAACGCACCCAATTTCATCAAACATACCCTGAAAGACCTAAAAGCATATATAAACGCCAACACAGTGGTTGTGGGAGACTTTAACACTCCATTATCATCAATAGATAGGTCATCCAAACAAAAACTCAATAAAGAAATCCAAGATCTAAAATATGCAATAGATCAAGTGGACCTAGTAGATGTCTACAGAACATTTCATCCAACCTCTACACAATATACATTCTTCTCAGCAGCCCATGGAACCTTCTCCAAAATAGATCATATCCTAGGGCACAAAGCAAGCCTCAGCAAATATAAGAAAATAGAAATAATACCGTGCATACTATCTGACCACAATGCAGTAAAAGTAGAAGTCAACAATAAAAGTAAAGACAAAAAACATGCAAACAGCTGGAAACTAAATAACTCATTACTTAATGAAGAATGGATCATCGATGCAATAAAAGAGGAAATTAAAAAGTTCCTGGAAGTCAATGAAAATGAAAACACAACCTACTGGAACCTATGGGACACAGCTAAGGCAGTCTTGAGAGGAAAGTTTATAGCCATGAGTGCATATATTAAAAAGATTGAAAGATCCCAAATCAATGACCTAATGATACATCTCAAAATCCTAGAAAAACAAGAACAAGCAAATCCCAAAACAAATAGGAGAGAAATAATAAAAATAAGAGCTGAAATCAATGAAATAGAAACCAAAAAAACCATACAAAGAATTAATGAAAGAAAAAGTTGGTTCTTTGAAAAAATAAACAAGATCAATAGACCCCTGGCAAACCTGACTAAAATGAGGAGAGAAAAAACCCAAATTAGCAGAATTAGGAATGCAAAAGGGGAGATAACAACAAACACCATGGAAGTCCAGGAAATCATCAGAGACTACTTTGAGAATCTATATTCAAATAAATTTGAAAATCTAAAAGAAATGGACAGATTTCTAGATACATATGATCATCCAAAACTGAACCAAGAGGAAATTAATCACCTGAATAGACCTATACCACAAAATGAAAGTGAAGCAGCAATCAAGAGTCTCCCCAAAAAGAAAAGTCCAGGACCTGATGGATTCTCTGCTGAATTCTATCAGACCTTTAAAGAAGAACTGATACCAACCCTCCTTAATCTGTTCCATGAAATAGAAAGGGAAGGAAAACTGCCAAACACATTTTATGAAGCCAGTATTACACTTATCTCAAAACCAGGCAGAGACACCTCCAAAAAGGAGAACTATAGGCCAATCTCCTTAATGAACATTGATGCAAAAATCCTCAACAAAATAATGGCAAATCGAATTCAGCAACACATCAAAAAGATTATTCACCATGACCAAGTAGGCTTCATCCCAGGGATGCAGGGGTGGTTCAACATACGAAAATCAATAAACGTAATAAACCACATTAACAGAAGCAAAGACAAAAACCACTTGATCATCTCAATAGATGCAGAAAAAGCCTTTGATAAGATCCAACATCATTTCATGATAAAAGCTCTAAGAAAACTAGGAATAGAAGGAAAGTTCCTCAACATTATAAAAGCTATATATGACAAACCTACAGCCAGCATTATACTTAACGGAGAAAAATTAAAACCATTCCCTCTAAAATCAGGAACCATACAAGGATGCCCACTATCTCCACTCCTATTCAACATAGTACTGGAATTCCTAGCCAGAGCAATTAGGCAAGAAGAAGGAATAAAAGGAATACAAATAGGCAAAGAAACTGTCAAAATATCCCTATTTGCAGATGACATGATCCTATACCTTAAAGACCCAAAAAACTCTACTCAGAAGCTTCTAGACATCATCAATAGCTATAGCAAGGTAGCAGGATATAAAATCAACATAAAAAAATCATTAGCATTTCTATACACTAACAATGAGCAAACGGAAAAAGAATGTATGAAAACAATTCCATTTACAATAGCCTCAAACAAAATCAAATACCTAGGTGTAAACCTAACAAAAGTTGTGAAAGACCTCTATAAGGAAAACTATACACTTCTGAAGAAAGAGATTGAGGAAGACTATAGAAAGTGGAGAGATCTCCCATGCTCATGGATTGGTAGAATCAACACAGTAAAAATGTCAATACTCCCATTAGTAATCTACATGTTTAATGCAATTCCCATCAAAATTTCAATGACATTCATTAAAGAGATTGAAAAATCTACTGTTAAATTTATATGTAAATACAAGAGGCCACGAATAGCCAAGGCAATACTCAGTCAAAAGAACAATGCAGGAGGTATCACAATACCTGACTTCAAACTATATTACAAAGCAATAACAATAAAAACAGCATGGTACTGGCACAAAAATAGACATGAAGACCAGTGGAACAGAATAGAGGATCCAGATATGAAGCCACACAACTATAAGCAACTTATCTTTGACAAAGGAGCTAAATATATACGATGGAGAAAAGACAGCCTCTTCAACAAAAACTGCTGGGAAAATTGGTTAGCAGTTTGCAAAAAACTGAAACTAGGTCCATGTATATCACCCTATACCAAGATTAACTCAAAATAGATCAAGGATCTTAATATCAGACCCCAAACTCTTAAGTTGATACAAGAAAGTGTAGGAAATACTCTGGAGTTAGTAGGTATAGGTAAGAATTTTCTCAATGAAACCCCAGCAGCACAGCAACTAAGAGATAGCATAGATAAATGGGACCTCATAAAACTAAAAAGCTTCTGTTCATCAAAAGAAATGGTCTCTAAACTGAAGAGAACACCCACAGAGTGGGAGAAAATATTTGCCAACTATACATCAGACAAAGGACTGATAACCAGAATATATAGGGAACTTAAACAACTAAATTCTCCCAAAACTAATGAACCAATAAAGAAATGGGCACAGGAACTAAACAGAACTTTCTCAAAAGAAGAAATTCAAATGGCCAGAAAACACATGAAAAAATGCTCACCATCTCTAGCAATAAAGGAAATGCAAATTAAAACCACGCTAAGATTCCACCTCACCCCGGTTAGAATAGCCATCATCAGCAACACCACCAACAACAGGTGTTGGCGAGGATGCAGGGAAAAAGGAACCCTCTTACATTGTTGGTGGGAATGTAGACTAGTACAACCACTCTGGAAAAAAATTTGGAGGCTACTTAAAAAGCTGGACATCGATCTACCATTTGATCCAGCAATACCACTCTTGGGGATATACCCAAAAGACTGTTACTCCAGAGGCACCTGCACATCCATGTTTATTGCAGCACTATTTACAATAGCCAAGTTATAGAAACAGCCAAGATGCCCCAGCACTGACGAATGGATTAAGAAAATGTGGTATCTATACACAATGGAATTTTATGCAGCCATGAAGAAGAACGAAATGTTATTATTCACTGGTAAATGGATGGAATTGGAGAACATCATTCTGAGTGAGGTTAGCCTGGCTCAAAAAACCAAAAATCGTATGTTCTCCCTCATATGTGGACATTAGATCAAGGGCAAACACAACAAGGGGATTGGACTATGAGCACATGATAAAAGCGAGAGCACACAAGGGAGGGGTGAGGATAGGTAAGACACCTAAAAAACTAGCTAGCATTTGTTGCCCTTAACGCAGAGAAACTAAAGCAGATACCTTAAAGCAACTGAGGCCAATAGGAAAAGGGGACCAGGAACTAGAGAAAAGGTTAGATCAAAAAGAATTAACCTAGAAGGTAACACCCACGCACAGGAAATCAATGTGAGTCAATGCCCTGTACAGCTATCCTTATCTCAACCAGCAAAACCCCTTGTTCCTTCCTATTATTGCTTATACTCTCTCTACAACAAAATTAGAGATAAGGGCAAAATAGTTTCTGCTGGGTATTGAGGGGGGGAGCGGGAGGGGGTGGAGTGGGTGGTAAGGGAGGAGGTGGGGGCAGGGGGGAGAAATGAACCAAGCCTTGTATGCACATATGAATAATAAAAGAAAAATGAAAAAAAAAACCAGCAAAAAAAAAAGTGTTATCAAGGAACTCCAATGTTTGATTCATTAGAATTTCATAGCATTGCCATGAACATTCTCTCTTTCAATATCTCAAGGATCTCATAGAATGGGTGCCTTGAATCCAGTGCCTTTCTGTTGGGAGTATTTTGTTCCCACCCAGGAGACATTGGAAAATGCCTAGAGGCAGCTTTGCTTGTCACAATATATTACAATAAACAGGAGAGCCTCATAACACCAATTATAAGAATCATCCAAACCCAAATTTAGAAAGCATCCAAGTCAAATGCAAAAGTGGGATTTTGGGAGAAGGGAAGAGGAGAGGGATAACAAAGGTACAGATGGTGAAGAGTTCTGAAATATATGAAGACAGCCTCATAAAATACCCCAAACTGTTTGAAAAGACAGACAGGAAGGAGGGGACTAAGGAAATATAATGGAGGGGGTGAACTTGTTTGAAGTAAACTGTATCATCTGTTTACATTATGAAAATAATGCTACTCCCTTAATATTATTAATGATAAAAAAATTTAAAATAAATAAAAGTGTCAAAGTTGAGAAACTCTACCTTAATCTGTCTCTAAAAATGATTACAAGTATAAAAAGAACCTAAATTAACTGTCTAACTTCATAATTTGATTGTTTATGCTTTGTTCCAGTCATAATTAAAACTAGAAGTCAAATAGAAGTAACTTAGTCATATGTTACTTCAATAGTGATTATGTTCCCCTTCTATGTGGTGGCTGAAAGCACATTCATTTTATAAAAATTCATATTGAGGGGACATTCTCTTCTTTAGATTTGCAAAGCCAAGGAGCATACATCCAGGAGATGTGGAGGGATAGAAAGGACTGGGTTCTAACATGATCTCAGCCTGGGTTACCTTTTCATTCATGGAACTTTCTCAGGACCGAGGTACAGGGAAGCAAGTGAAGAAAGTCTAGTTACCAATTGTTTTTTTTTTTTTTTTTGGTTTGCAAATATCTTATTTTTACGTTTTTTAAAATTTTTTTTAGTTACCAAATTAAAACCAAATTAGATGAAAGGAGAAACTGTGAATAAGGAGATTTGACTAGGGAAACAGTACAGTCCATTCATGAGGACATTCACATGGATGAAGAAAGAACAGCCTGGAGCAATTTTTCTATTCAAGTTCAAGTGCCTTGTGGGTTTTAATGATGCCTGCAGGTACCATATTGGGTGTAATAAAAACAGTTTCGATGATTCTAAACTGAGGTGAGTTTCAGACTCACCACAGAAGATAGTTTAAAGGCAGGAAACTCTGACCTTCTCCAGAATTTCTGATTCATTAACTATTGGTGGGTGCCTGGCAAAGTATACTTCAGTACACTGCCCTTATTGATTCTGATTCTGAAGGTCAGAATAAGTCAAACACTGTAGGTAGCCAAACTTGAAACAAAAAGAAGATATTCCTTTATTTTCCCCATTTTTCCTGGTAATGTCTTTCCAAGTTGTATGAAATATTTGTGATTTACTGTTGAGTTTCTTAAACTTAACGATCTGAAAGCTTTTTTATGGAACTACATAAGATGCTCATATAATAATCATTTCATAGTTTTGGTAAGCTAGAAATTATTTCCATTTAAAGCTTCCTTTCTATCAAGAAACAGATGTTTAAATTTTATTTTAGGTACAGTATATGGGTTTGGGATTTTCTTGTTACATTCTGCTTTAATTCTTTCAATAGTTATGAATGGCTGGACATATATTGTGAGTCTGAGCTGAACATAGAACGTGGTCTCAAAGGATTGAGCAAGGTGTCAATCTCTGAGTTACCATGTTTCCACAGAGGGCCTCACTGGCCATGTACAATATTTAGTGCAGGTCTTTGCAGCACCTTTTGCTGGCATCATGATTCCTGTTGGGTCTCTGGTCTTATTCTTTGTGCTGTTCTTTTCTGCGTTTCTGACTGTAATGAATTTTCAGTTCTGCAGGCTTGGATGTACACATCATATCCTAATTGCCAACACAACACTGAGTCCTGAGCTTTCCCAAATCCTTCCTATTATATATTGGTAAGTTTTCTTCCTAAATACTTCTCAAGTTCAGATACCTTTGTTATCTGATTCCACATCCTAATTGTTCACCTGACTCATCATAAAAGTTTTATAATTGTTTCTTCTGCCTCTAGACATGAAGATCCTGATTCAATATATCTGAATGCAAAGCATGAATACTCAACATTTACAAAACAAAATCCTGAAATTAGAACAGGTTGGCATGACTGGAAAGTGTTTTATCCCCATGGCTCTTGCTACATCCCAGCTTATAATTTAAATGACTCCAGAGTGTTTGAGCATTTACTGAATCCCATATATCCCTGTCCTTCTTGGCTGCATGCACTACCTCATATTCTTCCTTATTCCAGGAATGTTCTTGGACAAACTCAACATAAACTTTACAATTCAGCCCATAATTCATCCTCAATATGAATTCCTTGCCATCCTTTCCCTACCTTTTTCCAGGAAATTTGAATGCCCTTCTAGTGACACTGAACGTACTAATTAGAAAATGTAGACCTTTCATATCAGTGGTCACTTATGCAAGTGCAGAGTCTATACCACACTATTTTTTTCTTTTAATATGAATCTCAAGCACAATATCTAGAAGATGTTATTTCATACATATTTTTTCATATAGTAGATGTTTAGGACAGGTGTGTTGAACTTTTCAGAATTGAGCATATTTTTATTTATTTGGTGGTATTGGGAGTTGAACTCAGAGCCTCATACTTCTTAGGCAAGCACTACCACTTGAGCCACTCTGTCAGCCATTTTTGCATTGGTTATTTTTGAGATAGGGTCTCATTTTATGCCTCAGCTCACATGGACTATTATCCTCCTCATCTCTACCTTCTAACTAGCTAGAATTACAAAGTTTAGTCACTGTGCCTGACTCTTGGGCATGTTTTGATTCTTTAATTTGTAGTTGATATGTGGATTTTTGGATTGAAAGACTAACATGACTCTTAGTTGCCACCATTTCTTCAGGTGACAAAAAATGAACTTCACTAAGGAGACATGGAATAGAGTGAGCAAGTTTAATCTGCCCTCTTTTTCCTATTCTATTGCATAGTACAGTGTCTCTCAAATAGTTCTCCCAAAGAGTAGTACTTCGCCAGTTTTAGTCATATGTTTCATATTACTGAATGCTCTTTTAAACTTAAAATATATCACAATTTGTTCATCATTTTTATACAGTCCATCAAAACCAAAGACTATTTTCTTTTCCTTCTTCAAGGCATTAATTTATTTTCTAAAGATCCATAATTATTTACAAAAACATTTTTAAATTCCTGAAAGACTCATCCTCAAATCTTACTCCCAAAAAAGTGGTAAATTTTTCTACACTGTCAGCACAGTTACCCTGTCCCGAGTGACTTGAAGTGTCTCTCCATCCTTTTAGCTTTAAACAGTCTATATCTGATTCATTTCAGAGTCCTTTTAAAATGTGAGCCATCTGTTATTCCAAAGAAGGAAAAAGAAGAATGGTTCGAGAAATTATATATTTGACCCAATGAAGCCATCTCTCTTAGAAAATTGATGAATAACTTTGGACAATGTGAAAATCCATTCCTAAAACCTTAACAACTGTCTTCCTCTGACATATTTGCTTACAACATTTTGAGTGATCCTGGGAAAAATGTCCTTAATGGTTTCCTGAAAGTTTGATTGCTCAAGGAGTCAGAATCTGATTTCACCCAGTTCATACCTCTTTCCTCATGTGCCAATTTCTATTCCCTAGCCCAAAGCCAAAGTCCTTTGGTTCTATCATCATGGCAATTCTCAATCCATCTGTCAAATACATAATTCCAAGTTACCTGTTTGCTATTTCATATGGGGAATTAAAAGTACATTTTACTGTAACTTAAGAGGCAAAGTTAAAACTTGTACTTTATACCATGCCACCAGAAAAGGGTAATCAATTTTATAAGTGATCATCACAATTAGTGTATTTGATCATAAATTTCTGATCAAATGTAGAAGCCCTTCAATAAAAAGAAAATGAAAAGAAAGCAATGTTTATTCAACTTGTTAATCAACATAAGACTAAAGGAAAGGAGAACAAGATACAAGGGCTATATTTTCTAAAATAGATTACTGAAAATTCATGTTTTAATTACTAAAAAATTAAGAAAGAAAAAACTGGGTGAAGACAGAGTATTTCTAGTTTTTTTCTGAATTATCAACTGAAAAGTGTTGTGGCCCTAGTAGCATAACTAAGTCCTTTGAGTCTCAATTTGTTCATATATTAAATTTGTGTCCTGAGGTTTACTGGTGTTTCAGAATTTGGCTTTTTGATTATAGAATATTTATGACTTTCTTCCATAATTCTTCTCTTAGTAGAACATATATTTAATCATCAGTCCTCCATAAAGGCTGCCCAAATCAAATATGTTCTTTCTTGGTACATTGATTTTCTACTTTTCCTATGCACACATTGCATTCTTCTCTCATGGTGCTTATTTTGTTTTTGCTGTGATGAGCTCATTGCTTACAGTATTACCAAACTGCAGTGTACAAAACATACACCTTCTTACTTCCAATCCTTAGGACTCAAACCAGCATACACTACATTTCAGTATTTGAATCTCTTTGGCTTGAATGGACATGTATCCTAAATTCTTCATGGACTAGTGATCTCAACCTTATCTCTTTCGCTAACCACTACTACAGAGACCAGTTTTGAGCAGTCTTCTACAAGCTTGACTCAAAGCTCTTCACCAGGAACCTGTGTCATAGGCTTGTTACTTTCCATTCCCACACTGCTTTGAGTACCCTTTGTGGTACAATTGCAAAAATACATTAAGCACTCATACACAAGAAATTGGAAATGCAGAGGAATTAATGACTCTCAAAGCCAATTTAGTCAATGATTATGAATATGTGATTCATTCTTTCATCTTCTAGAGGGCATAGCACTGAGATAGAATGCATAAGACTTCTCAGAAAATTCCAGCAAAACTGAAAATTCTAGTCATTCACAGCAGTGTCAATTGAATCAAGACTCATTGGTAAGGTTTTCCTTGTTTTACTTTGATCTCTGTCTCTCCTGGATTATTTTCCAAATAAGGTACCAGAATTCAAGCCCATTTTTAGCTTATTTTGATAAAACACAAATCGTCATCAAAGTTCCATGATCAATGGTTAATGATGACCTTGAATTGTTTCAGGAAATATAAAGTCTATGTCCACAAAAAGTATGAAAAGATAAATGCAAATGATAATGTTAATTATTAATACTAATGCTAATTACTACAACTTTAAAAGTTTCTCTTCATTGTACTTTTCCAAAACTAATCAAAAAGTAGTCCTACATGCTGTCACTTTCCCCATTAAGAACTAGACTCTACATCCTCATCATCTGAATTTGTTTAGAGCTTTGTGACTTACTTGACAGCAGACTATTTGGGAAAGGATGCTGTGGCAGTTTTAAGGATAGATGAGAAAAGATTGTGTAATTTTAGCTGGCTATTTTAGATTGCATGACTCTGGAATCCTAACCTTCTGTAAAGGAAATCCCACTACTCTAATCTATTATTCTGGAGAGTTCTTATGAAGAAACCACATAGAAACAGAGAGTGATGATGGGAAAGCCCCAGTTGTTCTAGCTTTGAGCTGCTGGAAATTCTAGCCTATGCTCCAGACGTGGAGATTAGCCTTTGCAAGGACCCCAGCTCCAGTTACATTCTTAATACAAACTAATCAAAGACTGAGTCAGAACGTTGTAACTCAGTCACTGCCAAATCTTGATTCAGAGAAATGGTGAAAACAGTAAAAGATTAAGCTTAAAACACCAAGTTTTGGAATAAAATTTTGCACAGCATAGACAATTTGAATAGTACATGACAATATTTTTAGACTGTATAACTTTCTATTATGTAGTCTTATATAAGTTATGAATAAGAATATGTTGATGAAAATAAGACCAAATATAACTTTTATAATTTCAAATTAGGGAAATAAAGTGTCCCATTCTTGTGCCTCCAAGGTATTTTCTCACCCCACCAAAATAGTTGGCCACTGTAGAGAAAGTATATCAGATCATGTAATTATTTTAATCATCTAAAACAGTGCAATAAAATAAAATGAAGATAAATTCAACTCATCTTCTTGTTAATTTTCAAATTATACATATGAGATCTTATAGAAACAAATACGATATATTCAACCTTGATAAACTTACTGATACTTCTTTACCTTTAAATACACATGAAAACATGCATGTTTTCCAAAACAAAGAATAGAAATCTAAAGTATACGTCATCACACCAAAAATTACTTAATCCTCAATTACATCAAGAATACTGAAGTGTATTGAATAGGAAATTCTGTAAAATTTTGTGTTTTATTTTACATTGTGAGATTGTCTATTTCTCCATCTTTTGAATATGCAGTTGACAATATGAGCACATACATCTATCATTATAACATAATATGATTCTGGGAGAAACTGATAAGCACTCTGCATTGGAATTTGCCCTCTTTGGATGCCAATTATTCTTAAACAGTCATTGGAAGATGTATCAGTGATACTTCTGGAAGATGAGAAAGCACAAAAAGAAAGGTCCCATTTATTTTAGCTGCTCCAATGCTTCCAATTGGCATAGCAAATATTTAAGTCCAGCCATCTTAGACCACCCATCCCCAGATGAACTGGCCCAGAATAGAAATGCCCAGTCAATGCATGCAATTAAAGAATAATGTTTATTGTGTCAATTCATTAGACTAGGAATAGTTTGATATGCCAAAAAACTCACTTGATACAATAGAAAGTATTTTATTATATGAATCACACAAAATATATGCTTTCAGGTCGCTTTTTCAATGCTCCTACACTGAAAGATAACATTGCCATAGAAAGTCTGTTTCCTTTTCTACGTCCATTGCTGGAAATCACTTTCATGCTGTAATTACAGGCATGATGACAGTGCTTGGTTCTCAAGTGAGCCAAGCTGCTGAACCTAAATTCACTTGACCAGCTGGGTCAGTGAAAATAAATGACTTTCCTTGACCAGACTTGGCTTGGTTCCCTTAATGGTATCACTTTATATCCCTGGTTCAAGGGCACAATTTTGCTGGGCAGAGCCACATTAAAGATAAGCATTCTGCAAAGAAATAGTTGACTTAAACAGTACGTATATTTTTCCATGCAAGAGATTCCAAAAAGTTTTATTCTTTTGGGTTAGAATGAAGGTCAAATGTCATTGAAGGTTAAAATAACGGTTTGGCTAAGTCTGGGAAGGTAACTGCTTAAATTCTGTGTTTCAGAAGCAGCACATTTGGAGCAGGATACCTTATTCATACAGTGATTGCTTGTATTCTAGCAATGAAATTGCTTTTCTTCAATTCTTAAATTGTGCAAAGGAATTTAGTCATATGTCTCACTGTGGCTGTTGTAGTAGGGAAAATATTTTATTTTTATGTATTTTTGTCTTCAGTCAATAGGTCTTCAGCATAATGTCAAAAATTAATTCACCTTCAAAGTTTTTAGGTGTCACATTTTATCAAACACTTCATCATAGATAATCTACAGGCACTGCCTTCACAAAAACTATTTTGTAGCTCACAGGCATGACACAGTTAACATCACACTTTGGGCTGAGTAATCTGACAACTTTTAATTTAAAAATAATAAAGGGCTTACAAGGTGTAGTTTCCCATACATGTTTTATTTCATAGCACTTCCATATTTCCAGTTTGCATTATTCTCTCTCTGACATTTTGCATGTCATATGGAGACTTTCCTCAGGGAAAGTAAATCAGATTTCTGCCTGGAGTTCAAACTGGCTAATAATCATCATCACCATAAAGGAGTCTGTTGTATTTGGGACCAAAAGTGCTATCTGGTTGTTATGGCAACCAGGATTCACAAAAGGATGCCTGGTTGTGAGGGGCAGGCATGAGTATCCCAAAACCTAGTCTTCATCCAAGCTTTTCCCAACAGACTAATTTCTAGTCATTCCTAAAATGGATGCAGAGTGACAGATTGTCAGCTGTTATGAACTAATCTCACTCAGCAAAGGAACTATATTTTCATCATAAAATATGGCATTCCCTCCATTTCATTGTAGTACTGTTGATAGAAGGAGAGAACTGGTACATATCCCTGGTTAAGGGCATATATCAGCAGAACTAATTGCTACTACAAAGTATGAATGTATCTGATAGAGCCCCTCTTCCTCCTTCAAGTGTCTGTTGTCTTTTTCCATTTTTCAAGTGGATATGATAACTCTCTCAACTAAACAATACCTGTTCACAAAACATAATCACATCCAAGTTTACTGCTATAATATTATTCCAGTTCTACTCACCAAGATTTCTACCACTGATTTACATATCAATCTCTCCAATAGACCAAAAAGTCTACAAGTGTGAGATCTTGTTTTGATTCATCTCCTTTTTCCCAAATTGTTGAGCATGGCACACACCTCATAATTTTTTATTTGATGAATTGAGATGTGTGTGCATCTCCACGAGAACATCAATAATATACTACTAATTGTCAAGGCTCATAATCACTGCACATTGTGTAGTTTAAAGAAATTACAGTAGAATTCGAGAGTATACCATCAGAAATCCATTGGATATTATTGGTGGGATGATTTGAATTTGAAGGAAAATTCATACACCTGTATAACTTTGCTTCATTGAACAAACCTTTTCATATTCAACTTTTATATGGAAAATGGGAATTAAAATTCTCCCTAATGCCTTCTGAAGATATGAAATAGTGTGCTTAGTAAACAATAATGTTGGTCTCATTTCTTAAAGCTAAACCATCAACTTATATTTAGTAATTAATTTTATCTTAACCCCCTAACCAATGTGGCAAAGCTCAGACCCCTTGTTCTGAAGTCTATGCTTCATCCTTTACCATGAATACTAATTGATGATCATTACTGAATTATTAAATGACTGACTCATGTGACTTGAACCCAAAAGACATTTTAAACACACAATGAAGTCAATTGGAAATATATGTTTAAAAAAATACTTTGGTTTCACATCTAGGATTAGACTTAATGCATGGAAAATCATTTTTACTTTTGAAGAAAAGATTGAAACAATTCTGTTTGGTGAAGTTAAGTGTGTAGTAAAGTTATGGAATCTTAGGTGCGATGTAAACAATGAAAGCATGCAAAGAAATCTGAGAACAAGATCAAATTATTCTATTTTGAAACTCAAATCTATTGTTCATTGATACATTAGTATCAATCATACTTTTTTGGTTTTTTTCAATTTAAACCTATGTTTCTTATTTCTCCTCTCAAGGCACCCCCTTGACTTCTTATGATATCTAAGATTATTTCCACAATTTAAGATTTATACCTACCCAATTT
Source organism: Castor canadensis (assembly GCF_047511655.1). Taxonomy (NCBI): domain Eukaryota; kingdom Metazoa; phylum Chordata; class Mammalia; order Rodentia; family Castoridae; genus Castor; species Castor canadensis. The sequence goes on from NC_133400.1 coordinate 23,237,006, forward strand.
TCCAATAAAATATTCTACCCTGTGCTCGAATTTGTTACCATATTTTTGGCTCTGATCATTAGTTCCTTTGACATAATCTTTAGTTTCTTGAACACAATTTCTCTCTCTGTCTTCCTGCAACCAAGCAAAAATCATTTTAGACCCAATTTATTTGGCATCTTTTTGATTTTATACTGGTTTACACTTGCTTTCCAATATATGAGTAAAACCCTTTTCTCTAAGGTGCACCAGTGCAGAATTCTAGTACATGGACATTAAATAACAGTGTAGTAACTTTGTATTTCTATATCCATTATTTTAAGTTTCTACTGGAGAGAAAAAACACAGAGTTAGTATAGTGGTCTGTACTATGTCAAAATACTGAATACCTTTTGAAATCAATTGATACAAAATTATTTTTAGCAGAGTAAAATTGTATGTAAAAATTAGACAGTATAGTAAAAATTTTACCATTGGCTTTTATTGCAATTATTGTTCCTGTAATAGTTTGCTGTCAGTCATTATGAACTCATGAATTTTACATAATTGAAAATATTGCACATATAAAAGTTTACTTAGTTTTCCAGTGAACATTATAACATACATCTTTGCCATATTCTGGATATTATTCAAATTTATTTTTAATGCTTCATGGCCTACCTGATAAAAGTACTGAAATTCTTACTTTTCTTATTTTGGAAAATGTATTCAAACAAGTCATTTTGGATGAATTCCTTAAGATAAGCTCCAAGAAGCAAAACTACTAGCCTAGTGGATATGCATATTTCAGTGTCATAATCCACACCACCAGCTTTTCCAAAACAGATTAAACCAATTTACATAAAGACCAATAACACACATAGACTTCTTTCTCCCCAATCATGTTCAAATTGGCTGTCGTCAACATTTTTCTAAAATAATAGCTCTAATAGTGTCATTTCATTTGTTGCCAAGTACTAGTTTGTTTCATTCTTTTCAAGTCCACAAGTAAGCTCTGAGCACCTATCACCTAGGAAGGCACTGTGCTATTCACTGAGAAAACAAAGAAGAAAGAAACATTAGTCCTGCCCTCTAGAAGCTCTTATTACAATAATCATGGCACAGCTCAAACAAAAAGAAAAGGTTGCTTAGGGGGAGCGGAAAATGCTAAGACAATACTGAGTAGGGTCCCTCAAAGGCATGCCTGGAGCTACTGAAAAATGTTATAATCTTCTTTATGTAAATAATCTGCTCATGCTTTGCCCTTGCTTCTGCTAAACTTAATAACTCACATTTCAGCTCCTTAACTCTCTAAGGACCTCAATGTGTCTACTCTCTCTATAGTGCCCATTCCACCTGCCCTTACTACAAGCAACCTCATACCTTAGACAAAGAAAATGAATTATTTCTCACTGATTTTATTTTTTCCTACATTATCAAGTTTCAGAAATAATTCTAGCATATTGTAGGTAAGATAAATTTTGTTATTATTATTATTATCTGACATTTACTGATAGTTTCATTTATACAGTCTAGTCAGCCACTAGACTATAAGCACATGGAAATTTTAGAGACAGAGTTTCATTTTGTTTTGTTTTGCAATGCTGAGAATTGAACCGAGGCCTTGCGCGTGCTAGGCAAATGCTCTACCACTGAGCTACAACCCTAGTCCCAGATGATTTCTTTGAGGCCAATGTTATTCTGAGCAATTTAATCACTGCTCAGTAAGGTGACCAGACCCCATGACAGGACAAAATCTGAAGTCTCCAAGTTGAATGTTCCAATGAATGAATCCTAATAATCTCAATGTTTTTCATTTGATATTTTAATTTATACTACATGTCTGCATTCCTTTTAGAACTATTCAAAAAATTATAGCAAACTCAAGTTGGTTCAGAATACATGGTACCCCACTGCCCAAGAAGGAAACATTAATCACCAGGACCATTATGCTTAACTATGTTTTCTCCACCAGTTTAAACAATCCAACCACTTCAATAAAGTATCACTATTAGTAATGAAGGTTGCAGAGAAAAGGAATTAGCATGTTCTAATAAGCCGTGCAGAAACATACCCTTTGAAGTATAACTCCTATGCTGTCTCCTTTGGCTTAGACAAGCTCTAATAATACTTTCCCATTTCTCGAACTTGCCAAAGGGCCTCTTCACAAGGTTCTTCAAACATGGCAACTGCTAGTGCCTTCAAGACACAACTGTATCCCATTACATTTGAAAACATATTGCTGACTTCTCACACCTGCACCATGGCTTGCAGGAGAGGGACTTACTCCTTCACAGCTGCATCTTAAAATTAAAATCTTTCATTTACTTGACCCTGGAGCTTTGTCCAAACAAGATCACTTGAGCTTTACCCAGATGGTGGCCATTTACTTCTGCCTCATTCATTATTATTCCCTTAAATCATGGCCCTGAGCCAGCTGGCACTCCAACATAGCTTTTCAATAGGAAGATTGCACATCTTCATCTCTAATTTAGTAAATATAAAAATTGGCCATAAAAATAGCAACTGCATCCATGTTGTCTTGTTTCCCTGCATATAAGTCTCTGTTGTGTATCTCTGATTCTTATTTAATCCACTGAAATAAATGTATTAATAGGAGAAATGATTTGGCAGTTTAGATTTTTTGAGTTCTCTGTATATTTTGGTTATTAATGCCTTGTTAGATGTATAGCTGGCAAAAATTTTTCTCCCATTGTGTGGACAGTCTCTTCAATTTGGTGACCATTTCTTTTGTAATGCAAAAGCTTTTTATTTTCATATAGTCCCATTTGTCAATCCTTTCTCTTAGTTGCTGAACCATTTGAATTCTATTTAGAAGGTCATTGCCTATGCCTATTAATTCCAGTGTATTTGGTGCTCTTTCCTGCACTACCTTCAAAGTTTCAGGTTTATATTAAGGTCCTTAATCCAGTTTCAGTTGATACTTGTGCAAGGTGAAAGAAATGGGTCTATTTTCCATTTTCTGCATGCAGATAGTTCTCCCAGCAACATTTGTTGAAGAGGCTGCCTTTTCTCCAAAACGTGACGTTTTATATACAATGGAATTTTATTCCGTCATAAAAAACAATTAAATTTTTTAATTTGCAGGTAAATGGTGAACTGGTGAACATTATCTTAAGTGAAGTTAACCAGATTCAGGAAGCCAAAGACCACATGGTTTCTCTCATATATGGAATATATGGACATAATACTTATACAAATAATATTATGATAAACAGGACACAGTAAGGGGATGTCACATATGAGAGGGAGAGGGCAAAAAAAGGTAGTTAAGAAGGTGAATATGGTTGATGTCCTTCTAATACAAGAATGAATATAGAATTTTTAAGCCTGTTGAAATTACCATAAGAAGGTAGAAAGGAGAAAAGTAGAGGAGATGAACCAATTCGGGTTATAATATATATACACATGGTGATGTCACAAAGAAACTCCCTGTATAAAATGCAAGTTTTTTTTCTTTAACAAAATTAGCGAATTGGAGGGCAAAACAGGTCCTGTCTGGTAGTTTGGTACCCATGGGAGTGAGGAGGATATGGGGAAAGGGTACAGGAGGGCGAATATGGTGCAAATACTGTGTATACATGTATGTAAATGGAAAAATGAGACCTGTTGAAACTATTCCAGGAATGGGGGAGGAGATAATTCAAGAATGATATATTTGATATATTAAAAGAACTTTTGCAAATGCCGCAATGTACCCCCCACACAACAATTTTTTAAATAGAATCATGTCCACTTATCAATGTGAGTCACTTGCCTAAGCTTGAAATTTATGGGTCAGGGTAATAAATTCTTTTCCCATCAGAATGAGAACAGGAATGAATATTTGCTGAAAAATAATCAAAATTGTCATCGCACACAAGTTAAAGAGAGCTATGTAATATTGAAAAACTATAATAATTGTCACTATAGATTATTAATGTTTTATGATAGGATCACATGTGATATATAGCATATATCTCACATGCAGCATATGTACACCAGGACACACATTCCTGGGCGTCTATCGTGCTGGTATGTGTCAATTTAGCATGGAAGAGCATTACTATCATAACTGCCTAACATATAAGCCTCTTATGTATTTATTTATTCTTTTTTTGTCTTAAAAAATATAATTATTGTTGTAGTGGCTGTACATTGTAATATTTCCAAACTTCTCACAATATATCATACTTGAATTCACCCCTTCCATCATTCTCCTTTATCCCTCTCCTCCCCAGTCCTGGAATAATTTCAACAAGTCTCATTTTTCCCTTTACATACATGCATGTGTACATGATAATTCCACCATATTCACCCTCCTACACCCTTTTCTTAAGCCTCTTGTTTATGATGGCAGTCTGACTGCCTTGTGTTCACCATGCTTTGAGAATGTCCAATCTATGAAGATGCCTAGGAAGACAATGAAGTGTGCAGTCTGGCCCAGCTCTAGCCACCATCTGTGTACAACTTTTAAAGAGAGTTGAGACAAGTTTTTCAGTCAACTGCTTCTCAAAGTGCTCTAACACAAAATTTTTGAGCAATGATAAGATTAGTGCTACTTCTTAATACTATAGTTATTACACCATGATTCTAACCGGAAGTTGGAAACATTTCTGGCAAGTACCTTTCCTCAATTTAGGATAAAATATAAAAGGAATTAATCAAAGTGCCATAAAAATTTTATCCTCTTTGACCTATTCTTGCCTTTTGTAAGATTCTATTCTATGTTTCTCTTGAGATGAGAAGATTCATGTTTAAAATACTTTAAAATATATAACAGTAACTTTAGAGTTATAAGAAGAGGAAGATTAAGCAAATTAAAACACATCTTCTCAGAGGTTACTGTATAATCTCTAAAATCAGAGTGAAGACTAAGCAGATGTGAAAATGCAAGAAGCATTGAATTAGCTAAAAAAATACATTATGTAAGGTTGCATGTACATTTTAACTGTATAGCAAACATGTATGTGGACATAAGGGAAAGCACAGAGTTGATTATATAATTGAGTTAATGTACCATAATTTGGGACTTAAAAAATATTATCCAAGCTCTGTAATATTGTGTTCTGTAAAGTATATATAAAATCACATAGAAAGCCATAGATCAATTGACATAGGAAATTACTTTTCATCTTTTAGTGGTTTTATAATTCTAGAATGCTCATTTGAAAGCAAATGAATGCTGTTTCAAGGTTATTTGTATTAGAAATTATTTCCTTGTTGCTTATATTTTTAAGTGAATTTTTAGCTGAAATGTGTGCTTTTTTCACCATCAAGAGCAAATTTTTAATACCTTTAATGTTAGTTTCTTCTCCTGAAAAAATGTATTAATTACAATAACAATAAAGTCTTCAAAGTAGTGTTATAATATTAAGACTCACAGACAAGGGCTGGGGTCATGGCTCAAGTGGTAGAGTACCTGCCTATCAAACCACAGTACCACAAAAATTAAAACAAACTAAAACTTTCAGGCAGGAATGATGTGTCACTAAACCAGCATCATATATTGTATGTCCCAACAGAAAACTCATCTGTTACAGATTACTGTAACTATTTGTGCAAACCCAGATCAAGTAAAACTATACTATTGTAGTATATGACTGACTGCTTATCATGGTGTATTGTCTTCAAAGAGGGTATTAACATTAGATGAATTTAGTTTTGGAGCTTTGCATTATTTGACATAAAGCCTATGCATGAAGAAGACATGAGATTATTTCTTCTTAAAATGAGAAAACTGGAACTTAGATCTGTGCTTTGGAGTGCAGGAAAACACATAGTGCGTTTTATGTATATCTGTAATTTCAGGTATCCACTGGTGTCTAAGAATATATGCCCCATGGATAAGAGAGTCCTACTGTACTTCAATCTTTATACCTCTTGTGGATATTAATCTTCCCTGTACCCTTTTATCTTATTCCTGTACTATTATTTCCCACTCTGAATATCTACATTTTAAAATGTGGATATGGACTTCTGTTTTCAGATAAATTGTATTAGTATTAATTTGAGGAAATTTAGCTTTTCCTTTGTATAATTTGAAAATGTTGATTAAATTTAAACAATACACAAACAAACAAAACAGTCGTATTTATAAGGCTGTAAAAAAGCCATGTAATTTCTAGGATTACATCAACAAAACTCTATTAAGACAAGAATCTTAGTATCTTAGTGAGTTTAAGGTTACCACCTTCTCCCCTGCTGACCCCAGAGCATGTACCTGTTCTCTGCCTGTCCTGGTCCAGGCAGGTGAAAAAGGACAAACCAGCATTTCTATTAGTAGTCGTAAAGAATGAGATTATGCATCAGAAAATGAAGGACTTCATTTGAAGCACATGAAAAGATGACCATGCAATGATGACACTACAATGACTGGTCTTTGAGATGGTGTGAGAGGTTTGGAAGGACATCTGGAAACATCTAAAAAGCCAAGAAATATTTTAGCAGCCCTAGGAGACTTAGAATAGTTCCATCCTGGAAGAAGGCCTGCTTCTCAAGGACACTACTCTCTCCAACAAGAAATTTGCCAAATATGGAAGCTATATGAGGCAAGAGGGCAAATACTTGGGCTGGGAAATTGTGAAGAACAGACCTGGATTTTCCACCATTTTTAAGGGCTGAAGATACAGACTTGACATGTACTCATATGAAAGATCAGAATGATTGAATTCTATAAAAACGTGAAACCATTCCAGAAACAACCAAAACTTTGGTTGGATAGAGGTATTGGTTATTGGCAGTATCTGCATAAAAGAGAAAGTGAGGAATGTTCTCGGGGGGAGATACTAAGGGCAATGGATAGACTTAACTGCAAATTGGATATGGAAGATCACAAACATAGTGATTTGGAAGAAGGCCCAGATGAGAGCATTGAGAGAATGCCAAGGCAAGCAACAAGATTACCAAAGATATTTATAACACATACCTGGACCTATATCAAAAATATGTAAAAACTCCTAAAAGTCAATACTTAAAAATATGCATTATAAATAAACACCTACAATTCCTAAGATAGCCAATGTCCAAAACATGAAAAGTGCAAAACTGATTAGTTAACACTGAGATGAAACTGTAAACCCACAATGAATTAATGCCATACACAATAAGGTAATCACTACACCCACTGGAATGACAGCAAAATGGGAAAAAAAGTCAATTATTATGCAATGCAACTAGAATCTCATCTACTGTTCTGAGAGTTTTGGTTTAATATGCCCACTTTGAAGTGCTATTAAAATATGTATTAAAATTGAGCTTGTATATATATATGTATATATTATATATATATGTATATTTGTATGTACATCCTGTGACTCAGAAATATTTCTCCTAAACATAACCTTAAATCAGTATGTATGCTGTGGATGGTATGCATTATTTATAACATCTCATGCCCAAATGCCTATGAGTTGGAGCACTGACAAATGATCTGTGACTTATTAGCACAATGAAATACTACATTGCAATGAGAATCAATTACCTCTAACTATTTGAAACAATATGCAGACTATCAAAATATTGCCAGGAAGAAGCTAAATGCAAAAGAGTACATATTACACTATACCATCAACATAAAACACGAGCATAGATAAAGCTTTTAGTTTCCAGATAAGATTTCCCCAAAACAGGTGATGATAACTAAGAAGCATAGGAGGTTTATGGGGTATCACTAATAATGCTTTTCTGATCTGTGGGTACCTGATGCATGCAGTTTTCACTAAGAGGATTCATCAAGTGCTATACCTTGACCTATGCATAAATAGAAGAAATACAGTGTTATTTAGTGAATGAAGATAGACTTTATAAAATGAAGATAAAATGACGATAGACTTCATAAAATTAAAAAGCTTCTGCACAACAAAAGAAATGGTCTCTGAACTGAAAAACCACCCACAGAGTGGGAGAAAATATATGCCAGCTATACATCAGACAAGGGACTGGTAACCAGAATATACAGGGAACTTAAGAAACTGACCTCTACTAAAATCATTGACCCAATTAAGAAATGGGCAACTGAACTAAACAGAACTTTTTCAAAAGCAGAAATTCAAATGGCCAAAAAACACATGAAAAAATGCTCACCATCTCTGGTCATAAAGGAAATGCAAAAATGCAAAATGAAATCTTATCATTTGCAGGTAAATGAATGGAACTGGAGAATATCATTCTGAACAAGGTCAGCCAGGCTCAGAAGACCAAAAATCATATGTTCTCCCTCATATGCGGACTTTAGATCTACGACAATGCAGCAATGTTGTTGGACTTGGACCACCAGAAAAAGGGAGAGCACATATGGGAGATATAGGAATAGGTAGAAAATCCAAAACATGAAAGCGTTTGATGTCCCCATTCCAGAGGAACTAACACAGAAACCTTAAAACGACAGGTTATCATTAGCAGGGGATCAGGAACCAATGTAAAGATCAGTTAGAGTTGAATCAACATGGTTCATAACACATGGGTACATGAGAGCAATAGTAGGAATCTTTCTGTATGGCTATCTTTAACTCATCTAGCAAAAAGGCTTTGTCTTTCTTATTATGCTTATGTCTTTCTTCAACAAAATCAGTCATAATGGCAGAACTGGACCTGCAGAAACTGAGGAGGGGAAGGGGTAAAGGGTGGGGGAGGGGGCCAGAGTAGAGAAATGACCCAAACAATATATGCACATGTGAATAAATGAACAAAAATAAATAAATAAATAAAAATTAAAAAAAAGAAATAGTGTGTTATTTAGTGAATGGAGATTGTTCCATTAATTTCTTTAAATGAATTGGTAAATGAACCGATATTGAGCAGATATTTGTAATTTAAAACAAACTTTATTGATTTTCAAAATACTGCACCTTGTGATTAGGAAAGGTGGTCAGAGGGTGAATATGGTGGAAATAGTCTGTATACACAGATGTAAATGGAAAATGAGACCTGTTTAAACAATTCCAGGAATGGGGTGAGGGGGGACTAAATCAGAATGATGGATGAGGTAAATTCAGTTATGATAAATTATAAGAAATTTTGTAAATGTCATAATGTACCACCAGTACAACATAATAATAACATTAAATAAATAAAATTAGCAAAAGAATTTTAAAAAGTAGACTAAAGCAATTAGTGTTCAATTTTAAAAGTTTTAAACTGGATAGTTCTTGATGTAATTAATTTTGTTATTGTTTCTTTAAGGAAAATAACAGAGTTTTTAATTTATTCTATTTCAGGGTTAGAAAACAATTATATTTTCTACAGTAGCACATGTCAGAACACACAGTGGATCAAAACTTTATAAATGTGCATAACAGAAGAAAGTTGCAAAGTCATATGAAAATCCTCCTGTAGTAGAATCTTATAAACATTATTCTTATGAAGAGCTTGAGGCAGAGTAATTGTGCAGATTTCTCCAATAATTACATGATTGGGAAAAAATATTCTAAAAAATCTAAAAGTTTTGTATATTGTGTTTATCAGTGGCCCATTGATTACACTGTGGGTTTTAATTCTAACCTTAAAAATAAATATTGAAGTATTATAATTCTCTTAGTTTTGTTTAATGAATATGGCATGAAAGTAGCAGGTAATAACTTTTAATTAAGTAAGGTAATTAAATTTTCTCTTCTTAGTTTGAACCATGTTGGATCTGCCAATGAAATAAAGTGAAGTTGTAATAGGTTATTAGGCTTAACTTTTATGCAAATTTTAGGTAATTGTAATAAGCCACTAGGAAAAAAAAAGAATGCTTTTTAATTTTTTGGATGTTCTTAGTGGACTTTTGTTTGGATTTATGTATACTCCATCTTTTAAGAGAAGAAATGAAAATTTTATGACTTCTGATATTTTTTGTTTTTTAATGTATTTTTCTTCATACAAGATTTTTCTTGTTTCTGGAAAGAGTTTTGTAACCATTTCCAAAAATTGGAAATTAAGATGAATTATCTTTTTCTAAAAAAGAAAAGAATGATTGTTTAAAATACATTCATCCAATATCCATTAAAATTAGGCCTCTAGCCTCTCAAAGAGGATATTGTGAGTCTTTTGTCTGTTGTATGTGAATTTTTATTTCCATAATTTCTGAAATTTCCATAACCAACAAAGGGTATCTGTCCCAGTGAATTTTCTACTTCCGTAATTGAATATCATGGATTGAATGATTTGTAAAGAAAATAAATTTGTTTCTGAGCTCTGGAGGCAAGGGGGTCTAATATTGAGGTGTCCACGTCAGGTGAGGGCTCTTATTCTGGCATCATATATGGAAGCAGGACGTTTACGGCACATAGTGTAAGAGTGATCATGGCCACGAGCAAGTGAGTGCAAAAGCATTCGAAAGCCACTTGCTTTTATATCATACCCACATATGTATATTTTCCAAAAAATATACATCATAATGACTATCTGTCTTGCCATGAAAATTATAAACATTGTTTCATTCTTTAGTTGTTCACGTATATTCTTATATACTTACAAATTCACATACAAACATGCACATACATGCATATTTTCCTCCTAAATTCACATATTGCAACTTAAAGTGCAAGATGATGGCAATAAGATTTTTTTTTGAGAGGTGACTAAATCTGATCTCATAAAAAGAGGTTGATGTAAGCACCTAATGCATTTGCCCCTTTACCTTCCACAATATGTGTACTCAACATTAAGCCCTTCTGCCATGTGAGAGCACAGTGATACACACCATCTTGGAAATAGGGAACAGTCCACACCAGATACTGAATCTGCCAGCACCTGCCAGCACCATTGTCTTGTACTTCCCAGTCTCCAGAACTGTGAGAAAATAAATTTCTCTTTATGAATTACCCAATCTCAGATATTTTGTTATGGCATGGATGAATTAAGTTGTGTATACACATATATATATATACATATGTGTTATGCATAATTCAAAATAGGTATTTATGAAAATATACCATGAATAACATTCAAATTCTATATAAATTTATGTCTTTATTTATATAATAGCAACTTTACGGATTTTTATGTTTAAATACTTTGTTACACTTGTATTTCCCCAAATTTTAAACCCTAGAGAGAACTACTGCAATCATATGTTTTAAGAGAGATATTCTTTTAATCCATTTTATTTACCTCAATAGCTTTAAAGAGTATATGTTATTCACCTGGCTTTCTTCACTGAATAATTTACAGCAAACTTTAAAGATATATTAATTTCCTTTAGCAGGCATCATTTGAAACAGCAAAAGAATTTCTATAACATAGATGAACCTCTAAATGAAAATCATTTAAATTATCTTGAATTTTTTTGTTGTTATGAATAATACTGCAATGAGCAGCTTAATGCTTTATCTTAGTTCTAATTTAAGACTATTCTTTAAAGATATATTCAAAATAGAGGGTTTATGGAATCAAAGATTTGAACATCTTGATTTATATTATAAAATTGCCACCAAAATAGTTTTCTACCATGAAAAAAATCTTTCATAAATATTTTTATATTCTATGGGAATTTCTTTTCATGGATGCTGTTATGAGGGAGGATCCCTTGTCTTCTGTGGAGATTTACAAGAGTGAAAATGGTACAATTGTAGGTATTGCCTCCACAAATCTTGGCTCTGTGGCCCTACTGAGACATCCATCATCAAGAAGAAGAATGGTTTCAGATCCTTAATAGACTGGGAAATGGGAAAAAAACAACCTTTGAGCATGTATGTTCAGTTATTTAAATATAATATCTAATATCATTATTACAGCAAACTTTTGTATTATGATTTTCATTCTATCAATGTGAAAACTGAAGTTCAGAAAAGTCAAGCCATTAATAAACAGCATAGCAACTATTCAGATACATTTATGAAAAAACCAAGTATAGCAAAATATGTTTAAAGAGGTTTTCCTTGAAGGAAGCACAACACATAGTTACAGATTAAAAAACAAACTTAGCTCCTAGGGAGCCCACTGAGTAGCTTCAAATTATCAGAATAAAATTGTTTAGAGAAAGTCCTTTTTCTGTATTCCAATTTTCTTTAGTGAAAGTGCCATATTGTACTCTCAAAGATCTCTTGTTAGTCTTTTAAGTTATGTAATTGTTCTGTAAAGAAAAACCAAGGGAAAGTGACCACAGTATCCCTGGCATCTAGACTACAAAAACACAATAAACTGTCTAAATCACTAAATTAAACTTTAAATATACATTTACATGTGAAAAAACATGCTGAAATTTGTATAGAAAATTTTAGAGAAGGATGAGTCAATTTATAGAGATTATCACGTCTGTAATTTTAAATAAATGTAACACATGTTTATGACTGGAAAGTATACTGAGAATCTTTGATATACATTGCAAGCAGGGTTTATTTTAAAATTGAAATCTGTAGGGGACTTTATTTTAGCTTGCTGTTATAAATGGAAAATGAAATAAGCCTTGGTATGTTAACAAACATAAGCCATTCTCTTTATCATTTTCTAACAACCAGTGAACTGTAAATAATGGAAATGATTGCATGATGATTTCACCAAGCTGCCTGTCAAAGGCTGTAATTGTTGTAATATTTTAGATGGTAAGTGTATGTTGTTCTTCAACTGCTGATACCAATTCATATCAACATCTGGAACCTTGTATTAATTTACATAAAATCAGCACTCTGAAGGAAAATTCAGGTCTGGGTAACCTCAGCTTCCATGCATTTATGAATTATCAATCAGAATTAAGAACTGAGTGGAAAAAAAGTTTGTTGAATACCTATTTTGGCCTTCCGTATTATTCTTACATGAAAAGTATAAAGCAAGAATTCACATTGTCCAGATTCCATCATAAGAATGGGCAAACTTATGCAAATTATAATCAGCTCCAAGTCTACACTTGTGAAATAGGTATTTATAAATACATTCCCTCATCCCAAGCACCTTCAGGTGCCAATGAGAATAAGATGAAATACTACATGTGGAAAATTTTTCCATTTAATAATATTAGAAACCTCTCAGGAAGGTTTTTTTGAAATGAGTAAGTAATGCAGAACATGTTATATTAAGTACAGATGATTTATCTCATTAAAGGACAAATTTGAAAATTGCCATTATTGAAATTGCTTCACCTTTAAAAGGAGGACTCAGCTCTTCTGCTTTCAGTTCACTGTTCTTGTCTTCACTATTTTTTTCCATCTCCTTCAGAATTTACTCCTAATATTTTAGTAGAAATGTATTGTATCACACCCTTCCCCAGATTTCATGAACCATAATCTGCATTTTAGCAGTACATTTAGGTAAATTTACATGTGTATTAAGTTTAAGAGGCACCATTAGTGTTTCTACGATCAACATATTCAATTTTATTGATATATTCAGAAGATCTTTGTTCCATAGTGAGTCTATATCTATTTCTTCTCAATCCTTCAGTTACTATTTTACTTGTCTATTTTCTTTTTCATGCAGGCTTAAATCAAGGGTCCATTTTTATCAAAAGACAAACAAACAAAGCAACACCAGAACTAGTTCTTCAGACAAAATAAAGAAAAATATTGTGAGGGTAGTACATAGGCACCAGTAATTTTGTGTCAGTCTCACCAGATAATTGTAAATTGTATACACATTTGGGAACTAAATTCAGTTTTCTTTTTCTCTTTGATTGTACAATTCTATCAGTAAAGCAAAACTCTAGACTTTTATTAATCCAATTAACCTTTTTCCTCACCAAATATGGAAATATTAACAAAACTTAATAGGTGACTAACTTTTCTTCTTCATTCCCTAAAGTCTTTGTAATTGAAATGTATGATTCTATAAGAAAAAATTAAATAATATACATATAAATTATTGACACTAATTCTCCTAGGTATAGTTTTATGAATATTTTTTATCTTCTTTTCATTTTCTATGTATTTCACAACAATGGCATATTATTTTATCACAAGGATGAATAAGCTTTAGAGAATCACATTGCAGAAATTTTTGAATTAGTATGCACAGACATTTGTGTTACTTTCAAAGAATGCATAATATATACTTATTTACTTACATTATTATTTTTTATTCCTAGAAAAAGTAAAAGAATAAGGAAAGGTCTGGGAACCTATCTCTGTGGTAGAGCTCTTGCCTAGTATGTAAAAGGCCATGAGTTCAATTCTCAGCATGGAGATAAAAAACAAACAAAACACTGAGAGGAAATGTTTCAACATTTTTTAATCATTGTATGAGGAATTATAGGTAGTAATTTATCTTTTTTATAGGTATATAGGGTTTCTATCACTGTATGACAAATTACTAATATTTTATCAACCTGAAAAAAACCACTCATTTATTAGCTCACACTTGTTGTATGTCTAAAGTTAAGACACAGGTTACTTTACTCCTTTGGCTCAGAATTCCACAAACAGCAATTAGATGTTGGCTGGCCATAAAAATTTCTTTGTGAAGTCTGGGGACCTCTCCCGTGCTTACTCATTAGTAGGAGAACTGGACTGTGCTGTAGATTTTAGGTCCCTGTTTCTTTGCTGGGTGTGCTCAGGGACCAGCCACAGTTCCTCCCCTCGTTATCTTCCCACAGGCTCTGTCACAATGTAACCCTCATTTCTCAGCTATCTAGGGAATCTCTTCAGGGAAAGCCCAATGCTTAGTTTCAGGGCTTTCACTTAAGTAAGTTAGGCCCACCAGTATAATCTCCCTTTTGACTGACTCAAAAACCAATTAATTTCTAACTTAATTTTACCTGCCAAAGTTTGCTCATCTTGACATCCAAGTTAACATAACCATGATAGTGAAATGTGCCCTTTTCAGAGATTCGGTCCACAATCAAGGAGTGAGATTCACAGAGAGTATATACATGCAGGGGCAGGAATATTGGGGACCATCTGCAGTAGTGTCCAAAAAGTTACCAAATGCATTTTCATCTTCATAGCAATTGCCCAAAAGGAGCTATTACCATTTCTTTGCAACTACTGGAGTAGTTAAGATGTCAATTAAGAGTATCATATACTTCCACAGACACAGTAAGGGCCCCAAAGGAGTCATTACTGTGTTAACATAGGTGTCTGATCCATTATGGTATCAATAGAAATATTATTTTAATGTCGTCAATGGAATGGATCCCCACATGTCCCACTGCCATCACAAAAACAAAGGAAATGAAACACAGAAAGCATGTTGTTATCTGATAGGGAATCTAAACGAAACCCTCCAAAGTTGACGAGTCTCTCCAAGGACTCATATTTTGTCCTTAACCTTTCTTCATTTACCAATTCTGAGCTTGTGGTAAGCACTATAGAGATTATAGGCAGATGGTCCCAAGTGTGGCTGTATTAAAACAATTACAAAGCTTAATAGGAAGTTGCCTTTAGCAGCTCTTCCCCCTCAGATCTGGAGGTCCCCAAGCCAGGGTCCCCAGAGTGATAGGTACCCAGCCTTTCAACCAACCATTCTTTCACAGAAGGCCTTGTTCAGGACATAATGAGTGACAGCCTTAGCAAGATGCTGCTGGATCTCAGCCTCCCTGGCCTGGAAGAGGACTCACTGGGCCTTGACAACATCAGGTGGTCTCACTTCATTCCTGACCTTGCCCTTGTTGCCCCAGCTCTCCTATCATTCCGGGTGCTTGTGTGGCTGGGAGGTCCAAGGTTCAGTGTATTCTTGCCCTGTGAGGGAGGACAATGGGCAGGGACCACGCTGCCCCTTGTAGTTCTACCATGCCTGATTATGCTGAGGCAGTAGTTACACCTTAGTTGCTGCCAGAACCTTGCAAGCAGCTGGTTCTCTGTAACTGCGTTCAGTGCCACCTGCTCCCCCCCATCCCCAGAGAATATGATTCCTCTACTCTCCCTGTCAGGAACTGAAGATTGGGAATGGTCAAAGCAATGTTGAAAACAGAAAAGAAAGTCCCCTGGCCATTTCTCTCTGTGCCTAGCAGTCCCTCCTCTTCCCTGCTCTTTGCAAGTATCCCCTGTAAATAGTGTAAATTCTCCAAACTCTCTTCTAATCATAAATGTAAGCTTATTTCCTTAGATTACTATCTAGAGACTGTGAGAGGTGAGTAGGATGACAAGGCATTGCACTTTGCTTCTGTTCCTGGCTTTGGTTCCCAGAGAGGGAAGAACTGCATTGCACGGTTTCTTCCAGGCCCAAAGTACCTGGATCGAGGGTTCTTTACTACAGGCACTCAGTCTGCTTGACAGGATCCCTCCTACTGCCTTCTCACTCATCTTGTATTGAGTCAAAAGTGGAATTTGGAGGTGGGGTGGATGCATCTAAAGCAGTGTGGGTACCCAGATGTGTCCCATTAGGTGTTTCTCTGATCATGTTAGGGAGGAAGATCTTGACCTGCCTGGCTTCCCTGGCTTGCGCCTCAACTTTGTGAAGAGCCTTCCTAGCCCAACTGGCCATGTGTATGTGAGCCAGATTCAGAACACTACTGTAACTACATACTAAATTAAACCCAAGGGGGAACTGGAAAAAAAAAAGAAGAGAGAAAATTGATGATTGTTCTTTTATAGTGACATGCTAATAATCTGTCTGGTATGAGCTTAAGATTCAATCTAATATGCTGTTTGACTATTGGTTAAATTGCGACAGCCTCAAGTGCCCTCACAGTAGGACCCCCACTCTTTGTGCTTCTATAAATAAGGTCACCTGGCCAACAGCTATCCTCATCATGGAGACCAGAAATGTGCCTGCTTATCCCCGAGTAGCAGACTTCAGTTCACTGACAGCCAGTGAAGTCATTCACACAAACCAACTATACTCTCTTGAGAACCAGGATTCACCTCATTGCCTTGTGCCTATGGTGCCTGCCTCTCACAGTTCCTGCTCATTCACACTGTTCCTGAGCACAAACCACATTCCCTGCATTGTCCTTCCAGGGACTGTGAGCATTTGTGAGCATACAATGCTCTTGATTTCATCTGTTCAAGTCCAGCTGCTATTTGTTCAGCCATTCCCTGAACCTCTACAGGAATTTCTCCCTTAATATTGGGGTGAAGGGGAGATAGCTAACACAATCTGCAACCCTGTGATTTCCTGATTGTGCTGCTGCCACCACCTATTTATTTTCCTATTTATTCTAAGCCATTTTTTATTTTGAATCTTTGCTAAATCCTTGGAGCTCAAAAAAGGTTTTTCAGACAAGACATGGTGAGGCATACTTACAGTCCCAGCTATGCAGGAGGCATTGGTAGGGGCACTGTGGTATGAGGCTGGCACCAGGCAAAAAATAAAATCCTACCCAAGAACTAAGTAAAGAAGAAAGAGCTAGAGATATGGCTCAAGTGGTAGAACAAACACAAAGCTGTGAATGCAGACACTAATGACGTCAAAAAAAAGACAAAAGAAAAGAAGGAAGGGAGACAGGGAGGGAGCGAGGAAGGAACTTTCGTAACAGATTTTTTATCTGAATATTTTCTTTCCAATCATATAACTTACCATATGAACTTGAATGTAGTATAGCAATGACCATTTCCTTATAGTTGATTGTGGAATTTATCTCTAAAAATACACCATGATTTTGCATGCATGTTTCTTGAAGTCTTGCTCGCCATCTTCTTCTTTGTCACCTTGTCATTCAGTATCCTTATCTCTAGTAGTATGGAAGTATTTTATCCCTGCAATGCAACAAAGTTATGCTATGGGAGGCAAAGGGAGTGTGGAGCAGAGAGGTTTGCTGCTGTGCTTTGTAGAGTTCAGAAGATGACACATTTAAATACAACTTCACCTCTCTCACTGGGTTGTTGAAAAAGAGAAAGAAGAATTCTATATTAAAATGGGCAGAAATTGAGATTTTAGAATTCTTAAGAAATGAACTTTTGACAATTTTGTAAGGTAGACTTGGTATGGCCTCAAAGGCATTCTGAAGGGATGAGTTAACTTTCCTCTAAACTAAAAGGGTTTTCATGACCATTTATCTTAGAAATGTAGGAAAAAAATGTTAATATCATCAAATAACCACCAATGTTTACAGTTTGTTGAATGAGGTTGGTGCAATGAATAAATTTGTTAAATTAAGGTTGACAAAAGATTATAAGGACCAATTCTGACATTGTTTTAAATGCTTGATAATTTCTTTTTATTTCAAATTTCACATTGAAGCTAAATCAGAAAATGTACACTTTCACAATATACATATTTACCCAACGGACAAAGTTTGCAAAATAGATCACCAGTTTGCAAAGTCTTCTATATAGTAATTTAGAAATGATTTCTCTTGGGAGTTTCTTTAAAATTTTCTTTACTGACATTTATGCTTTGAATATAATAAAATTTCTTGCATGACTTAATTTAGGACCCTAATTAATTGTTGTATCAGATCTCTAATTGCTAAAGTACTTAGTGTGCTATGCATCAAACATTAACAAATTGTTGCCTAACCAGCTGGGTTGCACCTGCAATTATGCATTTGCTGATATAACTAATTGCCAAGATTTCACACATGGAGAAGACAACATTTGTTTGTTTTCATTCAATGATAAAAGGATATTGATGGCTAATGGGTTACAATGTCACCTAAACTGTACTTCCATTTATAAGATTATTAAGGCTTTCTCATATTCAAAAGTCTATTTGATTCTTTGATAAATGTTAATACTTTATGGTTGTTTTGTAAACATCATTTGTTGATGTTAACGAAGAGTATATTTTCTGGACACAAGTTTCCTAAATGTCTTCCAGACTCAAATGGGCAAAGTACATCTCACCTTTCTCCTCCATTTCAAAATACTGAAGCTAAAATAAAACAGCAAGGCAGGGAAGTTTAAATCTTCAGACTTGCTGAAAAGTGCCTAGCAGCAGTATCCAACTCTCAAACAGCTGAAACTATATATAAAGAAGAAATTGACAAGTGGCAAAAATGTCACATAGAGGCCATTTTTAGAGCATTTAAGATCTACCAAGAATTTAACATTGGGGACATATTTTGGTTTATGCAGCTTTTATTATAAATTACTTTTCTTAGGTTAAGAAAGAAAGTACATTTAACACAGCACTGTCTTCATTTCAACATGCTCAGCACTTTTGCCTGCCTTTAGGAGATAATGTTTTCTCAAAGCTGACCATTTCTTCTTTTAGGTTGAAGGAAACAAAAGAAAATTTAACATTCTATGTAAAAATATTTCACTTACATTTATATACACTAAAATACATATTTACTTTAAAGATAAAATTAGAATCACTTAAGCATAAAGAAACATATCTATATAAAGTATAATCTTTTAATTTTATTCTAACTTGTGATTGACCAACTGATATTTGAAAATTAACTTTGTATCATAGTTTGCCATTTTTTTTCGTGTTACTTCAGTATAAATAGCAAATTTTATTTTGGTGATCGCAAATTTACCAAACAAATATTTACTACCCAGAATTAAAATAAAATGTGAAAATAAATAATCTAACTGATCAAAATTAGGATATCTTAAGGGGCTGGCTCAGTGGCAACAAAAATATATACATATGAGTTAAAGGAAATATAGCTATAAAAGGAGAACAAAATGTTGTATGGGTTTAATTACACATGCTGATTTTGAATTGAGGGCTATGATAACAAAAAGAGCAGCTGAGTAACAAGACAGAAATGAAATGAATGAATTTCACTGAGTATTTACTGATTATGTTGAATAATTTCTCATTTGCTCTATCAATCATATGAAGTAAGCTCCATAATCCCTCTTTAACACAGGCATAATTGAGGCTCAGAGATAATCTATAGTTCATTTCATCATCATATATTTAATATTGTGTCAGAGAAAGAGACTTGAATCCAAATTGACTACAGTTCTGATCAGATGGCATTTTCACATTCAATAAGCAAAATAGCTTCCACATTTGTATGGCAATCAGTACTTTGTTGTTTATACCAATCGATACATTTGTTACATTTATTGTTTTTAATATGTACATATATAGATCTGCATGTAAATATACATGATATATAGCATCTAGATATTTTAGAGTTTTCACACACAGGTCAAATAATATATATTAGTTTGTATTTGTATATGTATAGTTATGTCTGTATCTGTATCTATTCTGTATTTTTATAACTATATCTTTATTAGTGCTTATATGATTTGAAGATTTGAAAATCATAGATGGGTTTGATGTGAGAGCAGCCTATCTGCGGAACAAGCTGGAATATTTTCCATTTGAGACACAGGTGAAATATTTCAGAATAAAGAGTAAGTCTTGGCAATAATATATGAAGACTAAATTTCTCATTTGATGAACCCTTGGTGTGTAGCTTCATTTTGTGAAAGTAGATATAATTTAATCACTCCACAAATTCTTACTGAGTATCTATTTTGTTTTATGAAAATATTCTAGGCAAGAAATTACTTTATTGAATAAAATTGAAAAAAACCCTTCATTTATAGCATTTACATACAAATGCAAGAAATATGCAATAAATAGCAAGAAAACTAAATACTTTACACTATTAGAAGGAGATGAGTAACATGGCAAAAAATCATGCTAATTTGACACATTGTGTGGGTGAAATTAGATTAGGCATACAACCTACCTCGAAAAGGGTTCAGCACACAGCAGTCATTCATTCATGTGTGATTGTATCGTTTTCTTCCCACTCAATAAACTATGAATCTCTTTCCATTTGGCACACTTTTACAAATGGCAAGATAAGAAGTAAATACTTGCCAGAATCACTCAGCTTCTTTACAACTGCAAATCACTGAATTCTCCAGAGCCACTAATTTTTTATTTTAAAAAAAACTATAGTTGTTATGAGAAATTACAGAGGAAAGCATCTCAAGTTCTAAAATGTGAATAGAAAATGAAAGATGTAAAAGAAGTCTAACAAGAAATCCCTGAAGATGTCGCCTTGGTGCCAAAAAACACAGTACTTTGAGAGAAACAGAATCAACACAAGGAAATTCATAATTATTCCAATGTGGATAATATACCATATGCCCTTCCATAACTGGGCACAACAGGACACAGTCTAAATGGTTTTCTTAATGTACCGTCCTGGATCTAGGTATAGAAGTTGAAACCAAATGGTGCAAAGCAGCCCTCCACATGAACTTCCAGGATATCATCGTGCTTTGTGACATTGTTTCACTATCATCCTTGATTTGAATGTGCAAACTGGTTTTGCAGTAATGCTCAATATTTCACTGAGAATCTCACAGAGAAGCAACTCCTGTTTGTCTTGATGAACACTGTGCAAGCTCTTTCATTCAGATAGCTAATTTTGGATTTAGAAGGTTCAGAGCATACAGAGAGTGACATGGAAACTGCTACGTATCCAAAGGACTTAGACAAATAGCCAAGGCTCTCTGAAAAAAGCAAGTAAATATAAATATTATTGCAGATCTTGGTTTAGGGATGCTCTGTCCAGCCCCATTGCTATTTAGAATAGCTTGATCATGTACTCATCCATGTATGCATTCATTCAACAAACATTATCTGCTCTGGGTCAAATATACAGGTAGGTGCTTGGGATACAAGGAAATGTAACACACTTCCACAGAGTGTAAGATACTTAAAATATGGGGAAATACAAACATGTTAACAAATAATTCAATGAGATGGAATGCCCAAAAGTTTGGGAAGAAAGATGGCTGAAGAAGAACACACAATGATAAGGACTCTTGTGTTCTGAACAGAACTGAAATGTTTCAAGTTGGGCACGAACAAAACAAGTGATGACACCAAATAGGAATTTACTGGGTAGAAAAAATTAGAATGTCATTCAAAGCAGAAGAAATATAAATGTGACATGAAGAAATGAAAATGTGTATGGTGTTAAGTCCTAGGTAAATTTTTTAGCAGCTAAAAAGTTATTTTATGATTAGGGATGGACATGGAGGCTTTTCCAATAGGCTATATAACATTGCAAATGCTGGTAATGTGTTGACTGACTTCTAAATTAGATATAAGTAATTAAAAGCTAATTAATACTTTGTAAGTGGGAGAGGATTTGATAATAGCTAAGGATGTCCACTGTTTTAAAATTATTGAATCAGTATTCCCCATATTTATGATAAAGTAAAGCCTCAACCACATATCACCTTATTCCCTTATTGAACAGTGTCTTCAAACTCTCACTGAAGCAGAAATACATATATATATATGTATTTATATGTAATCAACTTGTCACTATTTAAGACTACTAGTCTTCACAGGTCCTGAAAATGTAATACCACTAGTTAACAAGAAAAAGGAAATGAAAAGAATTTGTAGAAGCCAGAACAGTTAGCACGGTTTTTCTGAAGGATTCAAAATGGCTCAGTTCACACTATGTCTCCAAGTGTGTGGGGGTGATGCTGTCAGATGTGGAGCACAATTAAAACAAAAATAAACAACTTTTGAGGATGTAGAAATGGGGTGAAGTTTTTGGGGAACTGGAGGAAAGCTATAAAATGCTGTGAGAGGCATTGTCCCCTCATGCAATGTTGTCTCTAACTGATTTTCTGGTCAGGGCTGCCCCAAGCCCCTGAGAAATTCTGGTCATAGTGGGAAAAGAATGAAATCCAGGGAGGTTGTAGTTGGAAACTTAAAACAGAAAGTGATTTTTTAAAAATGAGGGCTGGTGCCATCGGAAAAGATAGTTTTCTAGAACTGAGTCATATTATTACAAAATTGTTAGATTTGAATGTGATACCATACATCTCAGCAGTAAAGTCTACATTTCCCCAGATGACCAAAGAGAATAGGAGAATTCTTGCAAGCTATTTATTTATTCTTCAACTCTACACACTTCTCTTCACCCTGAGTTCTCAAAAATACATTGATACAATGCTGTGCCTTCTACATGATTCTGTGGGCCATCCTCTGTCTTTCCCTGAGCAAAAGTGAGCCTGAGAATTCCCATAGCCTTAGTGAGAAATGCTGCAAACCCAATGTGAGACCCTAATGTGGCTGTTATTCTTTCCACTGTTAACAGACTAGCCAACTCCAAAATCATTCTCATGTTGCCTTACTCATTACCTTCACCTTGTAATAATTACAAATGTTTTCGTTGTTTTACTTCCATAGAAATAACAAATAAAAAAACCAGTTCTGGTATTTATTCAGTAGCCACTCATGGTAGGGACATTGATAACTATTATATAGATATACCAAATATTTTTTTCATCCATAAATTTGTCAACAACCTTGAAAAACAGTAATTATGGTCTCTCTTTTTTTGAAGAATAAACTCAGACTTTTAAAGATGAAGCACTTTGCATAGGGAAAACCAACTAGAAGTTGTAGGAAGGAAATGAAAATTTAAGTCTATTAGAGCAATTTGGGTTCTTCATTTGTTTGTTTTTCTTCAATGTACTTCAGTATATTGAGGAAGTGTAAAAATTTTTAAAAGTCTGAATCTCATTCAAGATCTCCAAGCAGAAGTTTCAACTTCAAGACCTGGTTACCATTCCACTGCAAGGGAAGTATGAAAGGAACAATGGAGTAGACATTTCCCACAGATGTTCCTGAGGAATTGGTAAAGTTTCATTGGAGTAATTTTACATATGAAATTCTCTTTCATCTTTGAATGTCCAACCACTTCCCCTCAAGTACTGAAGGAACTTGAAACATGCAAGCAAATGTAGAGAGCTCAAAGAAGGACTCAGTTACTTTCATCCATGTAATTTTTCTGGAGCAGCCTATTCTCATTAAGGGTTATTCCACATTCAGCACTGCCACCATCACCAGCCCATCATTGTCCTCATGTTTATTATCACTAATATTCATATCTGTGTGTGGTATATTAGGTAGTTAATTCTCTAGTTGCTCTTTTGGAATCACATAGGAATCTCCGAAAATGCAGATTCTGTGTCCCTATACAAGGTATAATAAACTGAATCTGTAAAACTGAGGGACTGAAATGTGGATTTCAATATTTCAGGAGACTCTTCTGGCATTTAGAAGTCAGAATTCAGCTTTTATGATCTTTCCAAACATCCTTTTTTAGATGTAACAATGCTGGAATTGTAGAAAATTCAGGTGAATTTTCTAAGAGAAGCCAGATAGGATTAAACCTCATATTGACCACCCAAATACACTCTTTCTTTTGCCAATGTTATGTGGAAAGAACACATGCTAGAGAATCATGGTGCTAGGTAGGACATATCTATGGGCATAGTGGGAGATGATTGGCTGTGCATCCTGGAAGGCTTTGCTGAAAAATGTAGCAAAACTTTACTTGGGCTGAGATAGTGTGATGCACACATGATGGTCCCATGATAGTTCACATGTTCTTGATAATTGTAGCCTTTACAATCCCAATTTCTTCCAATTGTTCAGTCTGCAATTGAAAGCTGATTTCTCACAAATCTCTCAGTTATCTCACACTGGTCTTTAATAGTACATTCATAGATCAGATTAAATACCAGTCCAGTCCATATCCACATCTGGCATCTTTCCTGACATTGAAGAATAACAAACCAAAATATAGTTTGGCTCTATAAGGAAATTTCAGTGTTAATCTTAAAGACTTAAATAATCTTTCTTTCCTGTTTAAAAATATCAAGCAAAAACTTCCAAAACTTTTGTATAAAAATGTGGAAATTCATTTTCTGAAGCCAGTATTACACTCATCCCAAAACCAGACAAAGACACCTCCAGAGGATAACTATAGGCAATCTCCTTAATGAACATTGATGCAAAAATACTCAATAAAATAATGGAAAACTGAGTTCAACAACACAAAAAGATCATTCACCATGACCAAAATTGGCTTTGTCCCAGGAATGCAGGGGTGGTTCAACATATGCAAATCAATAAATGGAATACAGCACATTAACAGAAGCAAAGACAAAAACTGCTGATCATCTCAATAGATGCAGAAAAAGCCTTTGATAAGATCCAACACCATTTCATGATAAAAGCTCTAAGAAAACTAGGAATAGAAGGAATGTACCTTAACATTATAACAGCTATGTATGACAGACCTACAGCCAACATTATACTTAATGGTGAAAACCTGAAACTATTCCCTCTAAAATCAGGAATGAGACAAGGATGCCCACTATCCACACTCTGATTCAACATAGTACTGGAATTCCTAACTAGAGCAATAAAGCAAGAAGAAGGAATAAAAGGAGTACAAATAGGTAAAGAAACTGTCAAAAATATCTCTATTTGCAGGTGATATGATCCTATACCTTAAAGACCCAAAAAATTCTACCCAAAAACTCCTAGACACCATCAACAGCTATAGAAAGATGGAAGGATACAAAATCAACTTACAAAAATCATTAGCTTTTCTATACACTAATAATGAACAAAATGAGAAAGAATATATGTAATCAAATACCTAGGAATAAGCTTTAAAAAATGTGAATGACCTCTACAAGGAAAACTATAAACACCTGAAGAAAGAGACTGAGGAAAACTACAGAAGGTAGAAAGATCCTCCATGCCAATGGATTGGTAGAATCAACATAGTAAAAATGTCTATACTCCCAAAAGCAATCTACATGTTTAATGCAATTCCCATCAAAATCCCAATGACATTCATCAAAGAGATTGAAAAATCTACCCTAAAATTCATTTGGAAACACAAGAGACCGCAAATAGCCAAGGCAATACCCAGCAAAAAGAACAATGCTGGAGGTATCACAATACCCAATTTCAAACTGTATTACAAAGCAATAACAATAAAAACAGCATGGTACTGGCACAAAAACAGACATGAAGACCAGTGGAACAGAATAGAGAACCCGGATGTGAGATCACACAATTATACCCAACTCATTTTTGACAAAGGTGCTAAAAATATATGATGGAGAAAAGACAGCCTCTTCAACGAAAACTGGTTAGCAGTCAGCAAAGAACTGAAACTAGATCCATGTCTATCACCCTGTACTACTATTAACTCAAAATGGATCAAGGACTTAATATCAGACCCCAAACTCTGAAGTTTGTACAGGAAAGAGTAAGAAATACTTTGGAAGTAATAGGTATAGGCAAGGACTTCCTTAATAGAACATCAGAAGTTCAGCAACTAAGAGAAAGTATAGACCAATGGGACTTCATAAAACTGAAAAGCTTCTGTTCAACAAAAGAAATGGTCTCTAAACTGAAGAGAACACCCACAGAGTGGGAGAAAATATTTGCCAGCTACACATCAGACAAAGGACTGATAACCAGAATATACAGGGAACTCAAAAAACTAAACTCTCCCAAAATTAATGAACCAGTAAAGAAATGGGCAACTGAAGTAAACAGAACTTTCTCAAAAGAACAAATTCAAATGGCCAAAAAAAACCATGAAAAAATGCTCACCATCTCTAGCCATAAAGGAAATGAAAATTAAAACCACACTAAGATTCCACCTCACCCCTGTTAGAATAGCCATCATCAAAAACACCACCAACAACAGGTGTTGGTGAGGATGTGGGGAAAAAGGAACCCTCTTACACTGTTGGTGGGAATGTAAACTAGTGCAACCACTCTGGAAAAAAATTTGGAGGCTACTTGAAAAGCTAGACATTGATCTACCATTTGATCCAGCAATACCACTCTTGGGGATATACCCAAAAGACTGTGACACAGATTACTCCAGAAGCACCTGCACACCCATGTTTATTGCAGCACTATTCACAATAGCCAAGTTATGGAAACAGCCAAGATGCCGCACCACTGATGAATGGATTAAGAAAACGTGGAATTTATATACAATGGAATTTTATGCAGCCATGAAGAAGAATGAAATTTTGTCATTTGCAAGTAAATGGGTGGAACTGAAGAACATCATCCTGAGTGAAGTTACCCAGGCCCAGAAGGCCAAAAGTCATATGTTCTCCCTAGTATGTGGACTTTAGATCAAGGGCAAACACAGCAAGGAGACTGGACTTTGATCACATGATAAGGCAAGAGCACACAAGGGAGGTATAAGGATAGGTAAGAAACCCAAAAAAACAAGATAGCATTTGATGTCCTCAATGCAAAGGAACTAATGCAGAAACTTTAAAGTGACAGAGGCCAATAGGAGAAGGGGACCAGGAACTTGAGAAAAGGTTAGTTTGAGAAGAATTAATTTAGAATGTAATACATAGGTACAGGAAAGCAATGCAAGGAATCTCCCTATACAGCTATCCTTACCTCAACTAGCAAAAACCCTTGTTCCTTCCTATTATTGCTTATACTCTCTCTTCAACAAAATTAGAGATAAGGGCAAAACAGTTTCTGCCTGGAAGCGAGGGGGTAGGAGGGGAGAAGGAGGGGGTGGGGAAAGGGAAGTGGCAGAGGGAAGAGGGGAGAAATGACCCAAACATTGTGTGCACATATGAATAAAAGAAATTTGGAAATTATCCGTTCTAGATTTCTTCCATTCAGTAGTGTAATATTCAGTCAAATATCCTGAAGTACATTATTACACAGCCATACAAACCTATCAAAGATACGTGTAAAAAAGAAAGAGATTGAGGAAGGCAAATGACTCCTTTACAAGTGAGATGATGTAAGAATTCTGAGTGGCCTCATTGTTCAGCCACACTAGCATCATGGTCACTTTATATACACTGCTATTCTCATGGAAATGATGGGATTTATTGAACCTTCCACCCTAAACCTATGCTATCTCATAAATGTAAAAGCAATTATCTACAAACAAGCAAAAAGATAGAAGGAAAGAAAGAGAAAGAAAAATAAAAAGACAACATGTTGTGTTAAACTGAAAATAGTCTGCAAAGGAAGAATTAATGAATTTAATTAATAGTTTTTTATTTGGGGTTTCTCTAGTACATTTTACTCATTCAATCTGTGTATTTTTCTTATTAGGTGTTGTCATATTGTCTCTCTTTTAATACCTAATAACAATTCTAACAAAAAAAAAGGAAAAGGAAAGGGGAAGAAAGGAAAGGAAGAAGGAAGGCAGTATGTAATTTCCTCTAGAATATGATTCCTTGAGTCAGAAAGCAAAAACAACCCAAAAAACTGATTTGAAATTGATGCATTACATCAGAAAATGTTGTGTATTCACCCTCACTTTACAACAGGATTTTTAACAGTTCCTATTAGGAAACCTCAAAAGACAGTGGCCTTCCAAGTAGTTATAATTGGTCTATGCTTAAAAGAACTGTAAATGGTAAACACATGAGAAACTAGAAGCACTGCTGAGTGACCTTGGAAAGGATTGCTTTCAGCACTAGGCTGGAAAATTTCATGCTCAGGGACTAGGAGCACCTGGCTATTGGATTAATCAGACTTTGGAGGACATTTTCACAGGGGCAACACCTGAGTGCCAATCTCTCACTCAGTCTTTATTGTACCAGGTGCTTTTGATTAGGTGTAAACAAGTGAGATCTACCTGGAGGCATCTCAGGACTCCAGCTGGAGGTTTGAAAATTTGTTACAAGGTAAAGATTATATTGAGAGTTCTGCTGCTTAGCAGCCTCTTAACAACTGAGAACACTACAACCATGCCTTCTTCCTCTTATTTCATCTGAGATATTAAATGGCACTGTTCCCATCAGTGTGACTGCAAAGTCACTAATTTTATGTTTGAAATGTGAAGAAAAAAGACAAATTTCTTAGCTTTTGAGATGTCAAGAGAGTTTTACAGAATCCTGAAAGGAAGAGTTCACATTTTCTCTTTTAAGATTTAAGGTGTTTTGAGAAGGATGACTGATTGACTGGCATTGTTCAATGTTACAATTATAGCAACTCTTCAGTGTCATGGTCTTGAATCAATCAAAGTAACCAAGAAAATTTTAAAGTTCTCATTGCAAGAAAAGTCAAAAAGTAACCTATCATAACATCATGGATAAAAAACATAATTCGTACAATTTTTAAACTATCAGACTGATAAAGTCCTATACTATTCCAATGTTAGATAAATATAGATGCTCTATTTTTTAGGGGGAGGGACAGTACTTTGGCTTGAACTCAGGGCCTACACCTCGAGCCACTCCACCACCTCGTTTTTGGTGATGGGTTTTTTCGAGATAGGGTCTTGTGGACTATTTGCCTAGGCTGGTTTTGAATCATGATCCTCCTGATCTCTGCCTCCTGAGTAGCTAGGATTGCAGGTATGAGCCACAGACACCCAGGCTCTAATACTAATGTTGCTGAAATGATAAAATTAAAGACTGTGTAACATTCTTATGATTACACAGTTAATAAAATTCAAATCTCATCACAGGCATATTCCAGACCCAGTTTTCTTTGATACAGTTTATTGTTTGATAACTTTTTGTAGAATAACTTCAAGATGATACAATCATATTCCCCAAAACACAATGTTAAATGTGTTATTTCTTATTTAGTTATGGAGAATAATATCATTGCTTTGTACCATGATATCCTTTCCCTATGACATATAAGAAATTTTATTTTGAATCCTAGATCACATTTTAAATAACTGGAGTTTGAAAATTCCTGTGGTGTTCCTTAAATCTGACCCTTTATTTGACCCCAGTAGGATTTGGAATTCCAATTCTGAAACTGGGAATACAGCTAGAAACTATATTAGAAAGATTTGGGTGTTTTCTTCTTCTTTTTCAAAACTATACTAGCTACATTTTCAATGTAAATATAGCTCTCCCAGTTATAGAGGAGACAGACTAGGTATTCCTGATTTCATTATTTCCCCTATATTCATTCTGTACTTAAAGGTAGGAGTGGGAGCTGGGGATTACATGTTGGTTTTCCATAACTGATTCAAATTGTAATTTAGTAGCTGGTAAAAAAGGAGAAAAGAGTTTTCTACAACAAATTTTAAATCCCAAAGTACTGCTTTACATCTTTCAGGTAATTTGGGAATGAGACCATGGATATATTAAATGTTCACCATCTTACAAGCAACTCATGTACGCTAAACCACAAGAGAAACGCAATAATTGCTGAGTGGAACGAGCAGTATGTTTCCAATTTAGAAGAACAGAAATCTACAGTAGAGGAAGGGTGTAAAATAATATTAAAAATCTTCAGAAGGCGATATACTGACATTAAACAAAAAGCAAAAAACAAGCTCAGCTCCCCCTGGGTCACACTGTGCTTGAGTCTGCAGACATTTCTGGGAATTCCCGGTTCTGACAGAGAATGCAATGACCACTTTGCTGAGTGATGGCCTCTCTTCACGGGCACTTTTAGACTGCTATCCAGAGTCTAGATGTCAAAAAAAGGGCTGAAAGGAAGGGATTGAATACATTTTTTAACTTTTGCTTTCCATTAGTAAAAATAAAAGCACTGTATTTTTGCTAGATGTAGGGAGATTTCAAAAAGTAAATGAGGTTATACGATAAAATGTCATTGTTTACTTTAAAGCACATAGTAGCAATTGTCAATGAGGAAAAGTCAGGAAGAAATATCATAAAGCTAATTAAAATTATGTCAGAAGATAAATTAATTAGGACACCAGTGTACAGAGATATGTCATTGTGTCATACTTGAAAAAAAAGAAAGGAGCATTGATATGCTCAAAAAGTCAAAAAAAATAGAGATTTCACACAATAGCAGGGAAGCAAATTAATTACTGCCTCACTCATCACTGACAGAGACCATAAAAGCAGAACCTCAAGAGATGTTTTTAAAGATTTAAAAAATACCCATAGATATATACATCTTTTATGTTTTAGTTAAAAATAGATATAAAAACACTTATTTTTCAGCCAGCAGTTGCTCGCCTCATACTTTGCTAAAGTGATTCTTTATTCTCTCTAAACACACACTCACTGAAATACACTCACACACATTCAAACACACACTCACAGTCTCTCATACACTTCTACATATGCACACACATTCACACATATGCTGGCACACACAATTTCCCATGCACACACACATTTGCACATTCACATACACACACTCACATGTATACACATATAAACACACACAATCTCACAGACTCTCATACCTATATGAATTTTCACACATATACACACACTTGCAAATTCACATGCATACACTCACACACTCTCAAACACACTCACAAGCATACACATGGTCTCTTTTTTTTGAGACATGGTTTCAACATATTGACCAGACTGGTGTCAGACTCCTGGGCTGAAGCCATCCTCTTGCCTCAGCCCTCCAGGTAGCTTGAACTACAGGCAAATGCCACGTAGCTTAGCTAAAGTTCGAGGAGTATATGAGAAGAGAAAGTCCCACCAAAGCCAGTGAAATTCTGATCGTGGGTGTAACTTTAAAGGTCTGAGTACTTAAAATTATGAAATTCATTTGCATGAGGTGCTGACAAGCTTCACTGTGAGGGGAAAAAACACAAGAAACATTACAGTTCTTCAATTTCTGAAATCCATTTTTGTGCAGGAGCTATTGGTCATGTCTTTGCAAATTTCTCAAGCTGCAGTCCCATAAAACAACAAAATTGGGCACTGTCAGCAGAAAAGGAGCATTTTGAATGCATCAGTCAGAAAACAAGCACATTTGAGAAAACAGACTTACGAAAAGGTCAAACAGGAGGGTCTAGAAATACACTAAAAGCTCTCATGTGAATGCCTGCATCTGTGTATTTAGAAACAGATATATTGCTGACTACCACAAATTTGTATTTCACATGATTTCTTATTTCATCTCCCATAACAAAACTTAATTAAATATTTCTACATTTCCCTTTTTGATAAGCTTTTGAAACTTTCAAAATAATTCCCTTTAGCCTTGAATACTCTTGTAAAAATATATTTATGAATATAAATAACTGTGCTAGAAGTCATCATGGTTAACTACAGCAAGACAATTTTGGTGATTGGTATCATGTATAAAGTTAATTGTCTCATTAACCTTAGTCATTGTAATCTACTCCCATTATAAATGAGAATCAAAAGAAAGGCCAGAAATGAAAAATAAGTGATGACATCAAAATAGAGTATATTTTCCCACTGTGAGCTTTAAGATTTAAATCCATGTTTCTTCAGATGAATAGAGAGTAAATGCTATGATGTCAAGGTGATAGCTTGGTAGAAAACTGACCATACTTTATTATTAGAATCTTAGAATACCTTAGCAATGTCAGATTCACTATCTTTTTTTTCTCTATACCATTTCTTTTTGTAGGCAACAGAAATTTAATTAATTGTAATGGAAAAAGTAAGTTTTCAATAATATATGCTACATCTCTTGAGGTAAACTGGAGAACTTCTAGAAACTTCGAGTAGCACCTCTGTCTATAGGAAGAAACAGAGAAAAATGTTAACGGTTCTGACCTAGCTGAAACATGATAAAGTGATAGATGGGGAACAGCATGAAGGAAACAGTATCATGTGAAAACAAAGGTTTATTCACAACTCTACCAGAAGCTGAAAATCTGAAATCTAAGTTCTTGAGAATGGTTTAAAAACCCAAGTGATTTAAATGAAATTGAGGTTACTTGGAAGAAATAAATCATGGCTTAATTATAATTTGACCAAATATTGCTAACTAAATGTCATCCTTCATTTTTGAATTGTGTGTATTTTATTAACGCAGATATTATATATCAAAATAAAATAATAGAGTATTAAGATGACAAAGCTACATTAATTGAGCCTTTACTAAATGATAATCAAAAGAATATTTACTTATACTTGTAAAGTAGTTCGCTTACTCTTTTATTTCTACTTAACCTTCACAGTACCTTAACAGGTCATTCATTTCCCCCTTTGCAGATGATGCTGAGATTAATGTGCCCCATGTGCTTATTCTTCTCTCCTGGTAAGAAAATGCATGGACAACCTATATCATTCTACCTGGCAAAAAGCAGCACCCAGCAGCATAACCTATGTGAGAGCACATTTACCTGGCAGAGATCTAATAGTGCAGTATCTCTGCCCAGTTTACATTGGGAGGAACCACAACAAGAGTACTGAGAGAATTTAGGAGATGCAAGAATGGAATGGAAATTCAGACAGATTCCTTTTTCTATAGGGACAGAGTAGGGCACTGGATCTTAGTTTTATGTAGGTGATTGATTTTATTCATTTAATTCAGTGAATATTTGATTGTATATTCTTCCTAGACATGATAACATGAAAAACCTGCAATTCAGCATACTTCACACATCAATAGAGCAAAAAAGATGGTTTGGAATCTTCAATTGCAAACCACGAACCTTTCATACTTAGACTATATTTCTATATTATTTGTTAAAATATAGTTTTTTGTGTATTAGTATTTCTATATTACTTCTCACTAACTAAACATTACTGTTTTCTTATAGAAGCAAGAAAATCAGTATAAGGAATATTTGCTGATCAACAGACTTTCAAAGAATAGTTTAAAAAACCTGACTGACAGAAGGAAGTCTCCATGGAATGGGGCAGAGGAGGGTATCTAAAGGGCTGTTGAGTTTATTTTCCTCTCTTATTAGCTAAAAGATCTCTACTGGGGGCAAGAGGCATGTATGGGAACTTCTTTTGATCTCTTCTCTGGTCTTGGCCACCTTTGTTCCCTGTTCTCATTTACTACCACTCTCATCTTGTTTTGTAGCCTGCTAATCTTCCTTTATTATAAGCTGTTAGATTGTGAGATTCTCTACGTAATTTTGTTGATCTTGTGAGTACTAAACACATAGGACTCATTCAAGAAATTAAATCTATAATGAGCAAAATTAGTTGTCTAAAAGTACAGCCCAGGGCTCATCAGATATGCTAAATAAGATTTCCCAAAATTCTCACTTTCAGGGACCAGGACTATGGTCTTGTGGAAACTAAGCTCTTTACACTCTTTCATCAGTTCTTTCCAACCACACGCTTTTTTATTCATTTTTTGAAAGTACTACTTTAAAAAGTTCATAAAAGTCATAAAAATTCATAAAATTTTATTAAAGTCAAGGATGCTATAGCCTTCCTTAATTTTTTTAAAATTTATTTTGGTCTTTTTCCTTTGTTCTTTTCCCCTATGTAGAATTTTCTGATTACAAATTAAAAAAAATATTAAAAGTAGCTTGTAGTAAATAAGTAGTAATTGATGAGGCAAAATTCAATTCCTTATATAGCCTTTAAAAAATACATAAATAACCAGAAAGTAAAACAAAAACTTGAGGTTGAAATTTGAATTTAACTAGAGGGAGGAAGCAGACAGCATGTGCTCCATAAATCAAAAAGTTTGCTGAGATTTGTTGGAGGCACACTTGACAGAAAAAAAACCACCAAGAAGAAGCAAAACACCAACACTCTGAACCCCTAGCCTGAACAAAGCTTCTCCATGCCACATTACACTGAGAAAACAGGAGGGCTCCCGTGCCACCAGATGCCAGCTCCAAACCTGCTTGGGAGACACAGACCAACAGGTGAGCAAATAAGCAGCATGAGATATGGGTATTCCCACAACTACCCTTGGGATAAACCAGCATAGTCCCCTGGACAGATTGACGCTGCCCTGTTAAAAAAAAAAAACTGAATAATAAACAAGGAACTGAAAAGGAACATGCAGCAGAAGGGGCAGGGTGCACTGAGCACACTGGAGAAAGGGGGAAGGACAAGGAGCAGATCACCACAGGAACTTTCAGTAAACAAAGCCTGGAAAGGTAGACAGGTTGACAGTAGGCTGGTGTTGAGCGGCTGCCTGAAATAGGGCAGATAGTGGTCCATAAAGTTCATCTCCTGAACCAGTGAGCTATATCCAAAGTCAAACGTAACAAAATTGAAAAACAGTCAACAAACCAGCATAACACGCTGACAGCAGAAAGCTGGATGACAGATCTCTAACCTTGCCCCAGAGAAAGGGCACAAAGCAAAGTAACAAGTCCCCAATAAACCAACACAGCAAGAACCCAGCTCCAAAGCAGGATGGCTGATGGGCCACAGAGCTGATCTCTGGAACCTGAAGATGAGACACATCTCAATAAAGGAGAAGCTGACTAAGCAGCTGCCATTGAAAGACAGGAAAAAAAAAAAAAAAACTGACCAGTCTCCCCAACCATCTGGTGAGACTAAGACAGAGCTTCTGCTTAAATACCAATACTAGGACTGACTGCTGAAAGAGTAACAACAGAACTACTAAGACTGAAATTCTATGATTCCTGAACTTGGAATTCTTTTTAAAATCTCTGTTTGTTTGTCTTGTTTGCTGTTTGTTTGTCCACCATCTCTCCCTGTTGATTTCATTAGTTCTCTATTTTTTTTCTTTTTCTTTTTTCTCTTTCTCAGTTTCATTAGTTTTACTATTGTAACTTAGATGATACTAAGTTACGCAAAGATCAGGGACAGAAACAGCACCAAGTGGAACAATGGAAAGACAAAAAAGGGATGGAAACTCTTCTCCCTGAAAAAATTAATTAGTACAGGATTTAGAGGGATATGAAAAAAACAGTAACGTAGTTCCAGACTCTAACAAAGCAAAGATAAACTATACCAAGGAACCCAATGAAACTCACAAGAACACCCTGAAAGATGAAATTCTGCAAGAAATCACTGAGAATTTCCTGGCGATGTTACTAGACAAGGTCAACCAAAACTTACAGGAGGCATTCAAGAAATTTCAAGACAACAAAAATAAAGAATATGAGAACACACAAAAACAAACAAATGAACTTATAGGAGCCCTAAATAAATACCAAAGTGAAACAGAGAGCATCATAAATAAAGAGATAAATGAATTAAGGACAAAAATTGACAATATTAAAGAGGAAGTGACTCATGATATGGAAAACCTCAGAAAAAAGAATGAAACAGAAATAAGAAACAAAATGGAAGGCCATTTCAGCAGACTAGAGCAAGCCAAAGACAGAATCTCAGAACCTGAAGATGAAATGGAAATTAAATGAGAAACTGAGGAACTATTACAGAAACAACTCAAAACATGTGAAAGGAATTTGCAAGAACTCACCGACTCCATCAAAGGACCAAACATGAGACTCATGGGCATTGAAAAAGGAGAAGATGTGCTAGCAAAAAGAATTTGTAGTATATTCAAAAAAATAGTACAGAAAATTTCCCAAATCTAGAGAAACTATCCCCATTTAGGTACTGAAGTTTCCAGTACACCAAAAAGACTGGACCAAAATAGAACTACCCCATGACACATTATCATTAAAATAACAAGCACAGAGAAAAATATTGAAGGCTGTAAGAGAGAACAAAAATAACATACAAAGGTAAACCCATCAAAATCATGACAGATTTCTCAGCAGAAACCTTAGAAGCAAGAAGGGCATGGAATGAGGTATTCTGGACACTGAATGAAAATAACTTCAACCCTTGGATACTCACCCAGCAAAACTATCATTCAAAGTAGATGGAGCAATAAAGTCTTCCATGATAAGCAGAAACTAAACCAATATATGACCACCAAGGAACCACTACAAAAGATTCTTCAAGGAATTCTGCACATAAAAAATGAAAGCAAACAAAACCATGAAAGGACATGCAGTACCAAACCACTGGAGGAGAAAAGGCAAGAAAGTAGACAGTAACATCAATTCAGCTACACACAATCAAACCCTTAAACAACAGAAATAACTAAATGACAGAAATCACCACATACCTATCAATATTAACATCAAATGTTAACGGACTTAATTCCCTCATCAAAAGACACTGGCTGGCAAACTGGATTAAAAAGGAAAATCCAACACTCTGTTGCTTACAGGAGACCCATCTCATAGAGAGAAACAAGCACTGGCTTAGGGTGAAAGGGTAGAAGAAGATTAACCAAGACAATGGTCCCCCAAAATAGGCAGAAATAGCAATACTTATATTAGACAAAGTAGACTTCAAACCTACATTGATCAAATATGATAAAGAAGGATATTCCATACTAATAAAAGGGGAAATACACCAAAAACAAATAACAATTATCAACCTATATGCACCCAACGTCAATGCTCCCAATTTCATCAAACATACTCTGAAGGACCTAAAAAGATATATAAACTCCAATACAGTGGTAGTGTAAGACTTTAATACCACCTGATCACCAATAGATAGATAGGTCATCTAAACAAAAAATCAATAAAGAAATCCTAGAACTAAATCACACCATAGATCAAATGGACCAAGCTGATGTCTACAGAATATTTCATCTGACTTCTGCACAACATACATTCTTCTCAGCAGACCATGGAACCCTCTCAAAAATTGATCATATCTTAGGGCACAAAGCAAGACTCAGCAATGCATTAAAACTAGAACTGAACAGCAAAAACAACAGAAAAAAAATATTCAAACACTTGGAAGCTGAACAACACATTGCTCAATGATCAATGGGTCATTGATGAAATAAGAGGAAATTAAAAGTTTCCTGGAAGTCAATGAAAATGAAAACATGACCTACCGGACCTGTGGGACACAGCAAAGGCAGTCCTAAAAGGAAAGTTTATAGCCATAAATGCATATATTAAAAGCACAGAAAGATCTCAAATAAATGACCTAATGCTTCATCTCAAACACTTAGAAAAACAAGAACAAGAAAAACCCAAAACAAGTAGAAGGAGAGTAATAATAAAATATGGGCCAAAATCAATGAAATTGAAACAAAAAAAATACCACACAAAGAATCAATGAAACAAAACTTGGTTTTTTGAAAATGTAAATAAGATTGACAGACCCCTGGAAAACCTTACTAAAATGAGGAATGAAAATACCCAATTCAGTAAAATCAGAAATGCAAAAAGGGAGATAACAACAACCAACATGGAAATCCAGGAAATCATCAGAGACTACTTTGAGAACCTATATTCCAATAAATTTGAAAATCTTGAAGAAATGCACAGATTTCTTAATACTTTTGACCATCCAAAACTGAACCAAGAGGACATTAATCACCAGAATAAATCTATAACACAAAATGAAATTGAATCAGCAATAAAGAGTCTCCCAAAAAAGAAAAGTCCAGGACCTGATGGATTCTCTGCTGAATTCTATCCGACCTTTAAAGAAGAATGAATACCAACTCTCTTAAACTTTTCTACAAAATAGAAAGGGAAGGAACACTGCATAACTCATTCTATGAATACAGTATTACACTCATGCCAAAACCAGACAAAGACACCTCTAAAAAGGAGAACTATAGGCCAAGTTCCTTAATGAACATCAATGCAAAAATCCTCAATAAAATAATGGCAAACCAAATTCAACAACACATCAGAAAGATCATACACTGTGAACAAGTTGGCTTCATCCCAGGGATTCAGGGGTGGTTCAACACATGTAAATCTATTAATGTAATACAGCATATTAGTAGAAGCAAAGACAAAAACCACTTGATAATTTCAATAGATACAGAAAAAGCCTTTGATAAGATCCAACACCACTTCATGATAAAAGCTCTAAGAAAACTAGGAATAGAAGGAAAGTATCTCAATATTGTTAAAGCTATATATGACAAACCTGCAGCCAACATCATACTTAATGGTGAAAAACAGAAACCATTTCCCATAAAATCAGGAACGAGACAAGGGTGCCCACTCTCCCCACTCCTATTCAATTTAGTAGTGGAATTCCTAGCCAA
Organism: Castor canadensis; assembly: GCF_047511655.1. Taxonomy (NCBI): domain Eukaryota; kingdom Metazoa; phylum Chordata; class Mammalia; order Rodentia; family Castoridae; genus Castor; species Castor canadensis. Next base: position 23,275,241 of record NC_133400.1, read on the forward strand.
AGCAATAAGGCAAGAAGAAGAAATAAAAGGAATACAAATAGGTAAAGAAACTGTCAAAATATCTCTATTTGCAGGTGATATGATCCTATACCTTAAAGACCCAAAAAACTCTACCCAAAAACTCCTAGACAACATAAACAGCTGCAGTAAGGTGGAAGGATATAAAATGAACTTACAAAATTCATTAGCTTTTCTATACAACAATAATGAACAAATTATAAAAGAATATATAGAAAAAAATCCATTTACATTAGCTCAAAAAAAAATCAAATACCTTTGAGTAAATTTAACAAAGGATGTGAATGACCTCTATAAGAACTACAAACCCCAAAGAAAGAGATGGAAGAAGACTACAGAAGATGGAAAGATGTCCCGTGCTCATGAATTGGTAGAATTGATACAGTAAAAATGGCAGTCTTTAGGTTTAATGCAATTCCCATCAAAATCCCTATGACACTCATCATAGAAATTGAAAAATCTACTCTAAAGTTCATTTGGAAATACAAGAGACCTTGAATAGCCAAGCAATATTCAGCAAAAAAGAGCAATGCTGGCGGTATCACCATACCTGACTACAAACTATATTACAAAGCAATTGAAATAAAAACAGCATGGTTCTGGCACAAAAACAGACATGAACACCAGTGGAACAGAATAGAGGACCTAGATATGAACCCACACAACTATCCCCATCTTATTTGTGACAAAGTTGCCAAAAATATACGATGGAGAAAAGACAGCCTCTTCAACAAATGTTGCTGGGAAAAGTGGTTATCCATCTGCAAAAAATGAAACTAGATCCATGTGTTTCACCCTATCCTAGTTTCAACTCAAAATGGATCAAGGACCTTAATATTATACCCGAAACTCTAAAGTTGGTACAGGAAAGAGCAGGAAACACTGTGGAAAAATAGATATAGGCAAGGACTTCCTCAATAAAACATCAGCAGCTCAGCAACCAAGAGAAAGTATGGACTAATGGGACTTCATAAAACTAAAGAGCTTCTGCACAACAAAAGAAATGATCTCTAAACTGAAGAGATCACCCACAGACTGGGAGAAAATATTTGCCAGCTACACATCAGACAAAGGACTGATAACCAGAATATATAGGGAGCTCAAAATGCTAAACTCCCCAAATCAATGAACCAATTAAGAAATGGGCAACTGAACTAAAGAGAACTTTCTCAAAAGAAGAAATTCAAATGGCCAAAAAACACATGAAAAACGCTCACCATCTGTAGCCATAAAGGAAGTGCAAATCAAAAACCACATTAAGATTCCACCTCAACCTTGTTAGAATAGCCATCATCAAAAACACCACAAAAACAGGTGTTAGCGAGAACGTGGGGAAAATGTAACCCTCATACACTGCTGGTGGGAATGCAAGGTAGTGCAACCACTCTGGAAAAAAATTTGGAGACTTCTTAAAAAATCTAAACATAGATCTGCCATATGATCCAGCAATACCACTCCAGGGAATATACCCAAAGGAATGCGACACAGGTTACTACAGAGGCACCTGCACACCTATGTTTATTGCTGCACTATTCACAATAACTAAGTTATGGAAGCAGCCAAGATGCCCCACTACTGATGAATGGATTAAGAAAATGGGGTATTTATAGACAATGGAATTTTACTCAGCCATGAAGAAGAATGAAATCTTATAATTCACAAGTCAATGGATGGAACTGAAGAACATCATTCTGAGTGAGTTTAGCCAGGCTCAGAAGACCAAAAATCATATGTTTCCTCCTCATATGAGGACTTTAGATCTAGGGCAAATACAGCAATATGGTTGGACTTGAGTCACATGATTAGGGGAGAGCACATATGAGAGGTATGGGGATAGGTTAGAAACCCAAAACATGAAAGTGTTTGATGTCCCCAATGCAGATTAGCTAACACAGAAACCTTAAAACTACAGAGGTCAATATGAGAAGGGGATCAGGAACTAGTGAAAAGGTCTGTTAGGGATGAATCAACTTGGAATGTAACACATTTGTACATGGAATCAATGCTAGGTATCTCTCTGTATAGCTATACTTTTCTTAACTAGTAAAAACGCTTTGTTTTTCTTATTATTGCTTATGTTTTCTCTTGAACAAAATTAGAAATAAGGGCAGACAAGTTTTACGTCAAAGTGAGGGTTGGTGGGGGGAGGGAGGGAGCAGGGGGAAGAAATGACCCAAACAATGTATGCACATGTGAATAAATGATTTTAAAAAAGAGAAAAAATAAAATAAATAAAATTTTTAAAAATAAATTTCAAAAATTGAAGCACTTTCTCAGTGTTCACTGGTACTACATGTTTCTAACTTTTCTTTCTGAATATATGGGCGTGCAAGCTAATTTTCTGTTGTAACTTACTCTCATAATAATGTTTAATCTCCTTGGGAATGATTTACTTTCTTTTTAACGTTTCTTTCTTTTTTTGTAGTGCTACAAATTGAAGTCTGGGCCTCCTTCATGACCTCATGTTTGCTGCAAAGTGCACTACTATTTGAATCACACCCCAAGGCATTTTATTTTTGTTTTTGAGAGAGGGTCTTTTCCCAGGCTGAACTCAAACTTATATCCTTCCTACCTCTGCCATATCCTGAGTTGCTGGGATTACAGGCATATGCCATCATGTCCAGCAAATAATTTCCTTTGTAACATTACATGTCCTTGAGTTGCCATGGCCTTGCTTCTCATCCCAATCTTATAGATAACTCAGGTCAGAAAAAACGCTATCTAAATGTAGGTCTTAGTTCCTTAGTTCTCTTATTTTCATTTTTTAGTGAAAATCAATAAACAGAATCAAACAATGAGATGCATGGTTCCCTGTCTCTGAGTTAACCAGTGCTTAGCAGAGGGTCAAGTTGTAAAAACATTATAACTGAAGCCTACCATTTTAACAATTGCTATGGGCATAGCTGTATAACAGAGAAGAATGTAATGAGTAAGGCAGGTGCTCAATTTTATGTCTACAGCACATTCTTGTGTTGAATCCATACTTTATGCAATCAGTAAGGTTGTATTCAGAATTCCAAAGATCCTATACAAGTCTCTGAAGATTGAGAAGGTACTCATTGTGTCTATTCACATACATCTTAATTTGTCCTCCATCGTAAGGAAGTAATCTTACAGTTGTGTTATAAGGTATAACTAAATAAATCACTCACATACAAAAATAACTTATTATTTATTGAAAACCATCTCAAATTATTTGTATAAATAGATGAGAAGAGAAAATAAGTTTTTTAAAAAGATGAGTAAAAACCAAACATATTATATATCAAATGAGTTTATAAATATATAATGTATAATTAAAATTTGTAATTATATTCATGTAATTGGCTTATTCTCATCAAAAAATAGCAAGAACATGATTAAGTGATGATTTTATGTAAAGATAATTTTCATTACCAAAAAGTATTGAGTGGGTCTTGGAAGTAGTTTTACTAAAGAGATGATATCAATTATTATTTGTTATATATAATTTATATACTGCAAAAGTGTACATATTGCTTTCTTTCTTTTTTTTTTTTTTTGGTGGTACCAGGGTTTGAACTCAGGGCTTCAAGCTTTCTAGACAATTTCTGTACCACTTGAGCCACTCTTATAGACCTTTTTTGTGTTGGATTTTTTTAAGATAGGATCTCACAACCTATTTGCCTAGGCTGGATTCGAACAACCAACCTTTGGATTTCTGCTGCTTAAGTAGCTAGAATTACAGGCATGAGTCACCAGCACCTGGCCTTTTCCATGATCTTTTGTTTCAATGAAAGCAAACACAAGAAATGTTCCCTTACAGTGAATTTTGCAGACTGTATTTCATATCTCATATACACTTATTTTAGTCATTCAGTAGATTTTAAAACATGTGATTTTAATTTGGAAAATGTCATGAGTAAAATGTTTAATGTTCTTCAAAATGTCTACAATTATTTGGCAAAAATGTTAACAATATATATAATATAACTTCACAAAAATAATTAAATACCCACACACATACATACACACATAAGTTACTTTGAAGCATATGACAATTCTCTATTGCATTGAATTAGATGGAACAGGAAATGTGATATTTTATGTGGACACTTAAAATTTTTTAATCTCAAATTTATTTGAAGTTTATCTTTCTAAGTAATCAACATGATAATTATTTCAGGAATCCAGCTTTTTTGGTAATTATCTTTGGAAAGACTGATACTTAAAATAAATGGATAGTATGAGCCATATAAATGCTTATGGTATATTATTATACTTTAAAATTTTATTCATTGCAATTTTGTACAACCCAGTTGCTTATAATTTGCTGTAATTGCTCCTCAAATAGAGCATTAAGTTTTATGGCTTCATATTTTCCTTGACTAAAAGACTTTATTAGCATAACAATGCATAGAAAATGGAAATATTGATACCCATAACCTCTAAGTAATGTTTGCTTATTATTTAATGTGGAGATATGCTGCTTAATTCTAAATGAATCAGAAAGTTCCATGGCATTTTTTTTCTCCTCTTCACATATTATTTCTGTCTTAGTAATCTTAGTACTATTAAAGAACAGAAACATTCTATTTTATTATGAATTTTTGAGTGCAAAAAGGCAAGGGTCTTTGTTAATGTTTCAAATAAAGAGAACAGTGCTCTAATTTAAACCTTGGTTTCTTATATTTCCACAGACCAATGCCCTTTGTGCTAGCATAGAAATTTATAGCCAAGCCCAGATCTATTAGGATCAAGACATAAAAGAAAAAAAATGGTTTTTAGTGCAGAGGGAAATAACCTTTTACAATATTAATAAAGGCTCTCTATACTTACTATATATCTTTGACCTATAATGTCACAAATATAGATTATACCCTTAAATCATGCATTTTTAGCTTCATACCAAATTTGCACCATTCGACTTTATCACAAATGTGTCCAGATTTTTACAACATCTGGCACATTTATAGCAATTATTTCTGGGCAGACTGCACTGCCGCCAGTCTCAATTGTGCAGTCCAAACACATGTACAAATTATGATTAGTAATGACTTATTCAATGATGAAGTAATTCATCTTAGTCTTTTAAAGCCTCAAACTATAAGAGTTGACAGTTGTGATTTGTGCTGCAGCTTTCTTTGATGACATCAAATTCTGTCTAAGTGTTAAGCCAAATGGATACAAAAAGTGAAAAGCAGTTGAGATAAGTACTGTTACAGTAAAACAGAGAGGCATTTCTTTATGCCCATGGGAAAAATGATGAGATTGTGCCAATCATACCAACCTTTTTCAAAATAGATGAGTAAATTATAGGGTTTGGAACACTCTGAGGGCTCTTGCAAATTTTAATTAATTCAGTTTTACCAACAATTGGCTAAAAACCTTCTATCATATTAAGAAGTGTCATATATGAAAAGCTTATAAAATATTTGGCTTCCAAATAACAGTTGTAACTTTTAGAAAAGCTACACTATGATTCATGGTTTTCTTCTTCCCCCATACATGTTGGAATTTCTTTCTCCTTTCTTGAGGCTACCTATGTCTTATTTAGGCTTCAAGTTCTACAAGATGCCCTCCTTAGCAACTTTCTTGGAGAATTTTTATCTGATTACAGACTATGAAATTGATTACATTTATCTTGGTCTACTGTTAACTATTTCACTTATTGTTGATACTACATTATTAAAGTGTACATGTCCCATGAATAAAGGATCCCTCGTGATGTTGAGTATAGTATTAGGCATATCAAAATTACTTTAAAACCCTTTATTTCTCATTACTTGTAGTAATGGATGCTATGGTTAATTGGCATGTATCTTAAAAAGAATAAGTGTCTGTCTAAACAAAAATGTTAAAAAAAAATACACACTATGATCTCAGTTCAACAAAAATCTGAACTCTTCCATTCTGCAGAATGGCAGTTATCATCAGTGGAAAGAGATGTTCCTTCTCTACTCTCTTTCCAGGTTCAGAGGACACACGTAGGAGTTAAGGCCTTGGAAGATGCCTAAACTACTTTATGACAAGAGGCTTGAATTGTGCATTATCCATAGAAAGAAAACCATTCAGTAACACCCACTCTGACTTTGTCTGAATGAGAAATCATCTTTTATCACGTTAAGCTACTAAAAATTTGGGAGTTTTCTCAAACTGTTAAAAGCATGACTAGATGCCATTATTCCTATATTCATCTTTAAATTGAATTGATTCATTATTTTGTAGTACAGATAGGATTCTCTTATTTTTATATTCAGAACAAAACAAACTTTTGGGCAATGTAAGAACTACTAGTAGGTTAAAGTCATTTCTTGAAAATCTTTCGTTTATTTATCTAGCAATACTTTTCTGTACTTAATCTGTGTAAGTAATTGTAACAGAGTCTGGAGGGGTGTGAAAATGTAACAAAGACTTAATTTATCCTTATCTCAAGGAAGAATACACTCTGGCACAAAAATAAAAGGAATTTGCTTTCTATAGGCAATTATCTCTGGGGTTATTTTCCTAACCTTACCATTTAATAACTTTGCAACTTTGGCTAGTGTTTTACATCTCAATTCCCTCATCTTTAAAATGAGGATAGTAAGAGTTACTACCTTAAAATTACATATGTCTCAAATAGAATGGTACTGACTATAGAGGTAGACTACAGCACTGTGAATTATGTGTGTTTGTGTGTATAGATGAATTTTCTAGATTAGGAAATAAGATCTGTTGAAATTTAATAATGTGTTGAATAATTATTGTTAATATTTGGAAAACACTAGATTCAAATTTAGCTATTTCAGATTACAAAATCTCTTTCTAATATACCAAAAAACAATGCTTTTGGAAACATAACAAGCTCATAAGTGATGCAAATGATGAAATCAGTATTTTTTGCCAGAATGTCACTGGATAATGGTGGTTTTTCTTCTTTTCATCCCAGTTGCATGCATATTACCACATGCTATTATTTTAACCCAAGGATGGTAACAGTAACTTCTGTAAGCCTGGTTTTTTTTGTTTTGTTTAGTTTTGGCTTTATTTGCTTTTATGATTATTAGATTATTCTATTATCTCTTTGAATCAAGTTGTGTAAAACCTAACAAAAGAAAATTTGTGGATTAGTTATTCTCATAACCACATTGTCCACACTTGATTAGCAAGTCTATCTTCCTGACAATTATATAAAGATGGAAAGTAACCAAGTCATTATAGACTTTTGCTGCTCAGAAATCCTACCTCTACCTAATTCAGTACAAAATAAAGACCCTATCTTCATTTTACTCTTATTTCAGATATTTTCACATACTTCTACTTTCAAAAACATAAGTATTATTCTCTCTTTTTCCTCTACTTTGTAAATCTAATCTGAAAAATGGTTCCTAAATATGGTACATATATATACCCCCAAACTTGCATGTCACAATTCAAAGCTTTATTACTCTCATCAATATTATTATTACTTCTTTCTCCATTCATAGTCATCACAAATCTGTCTCCTATAATGTCTTCTAAGAAATATGGGTCAATCAAAATGTGTCAGTAAAAATTTCTTGTTAATAATAAGTTGCTCACATGACCTCTCCCTAGTTAGACTATTAGCTTCCATAATGTAAACCTTGTTTCTGAACTAACCTAGAAACATGGTGACATTTAGTAGCTGAATAAAGAGTCTCATCAAAGGGAAGTCTCCAATTCTTTTCCCCAGAATTCAATTTTAACTTTAAGCCCCCACTTCCTTATCCAATCTTATTAAATAACTCACTATCTCCCTGATAGAATTTGACTAATCACTCCCTGCCCAAGCCCTAGCATTGGCTTTTATAGACTCAAATCTATACAAGATGTTTTTTGACAAAGGGAGAACTTGACTGATTTTAAGGAAGATCGTATTGCTCCCGAAGCCTTTCTGTTTATATCTTTTTATAGTTCACTTGTATTTAAGAAACTGCTTTTCTTTTCCAATCTATCAGCTTCTACTACTTACTTTTTTTCGCCCTTAACTCAACATAAGCTCTTTCTAGAGTTGTTGTTTTCTGATTCTTCCCTTATTTCTGACCTATGGGAAGTCTGTATCTCTAGTTTCCTCAGTTATTGTTATGCTAACTATTACCATTACTCACTCATGCTGACTCCAGATTTTGATATGTAGTGGATCCTGTGGGAAGAGACCCACACCTCATGTCACCTGGCCCTGTGATTTATTTACAAAGGTTTACAATTAACTTGGCAATGTCAGGCGTTTTAAAAGATATCAGCCAGTTTCAATTCCAGAAGTTGCTAATAATAAGCATTATGGGATGTTCAAGGCCATGTTGCTAAATTCAAACAAGAGCACTTGAAATTAGATTTTTTTTAAACTAAAGTTTCCTACTGATGCTGGGTAATCTCAAAGCCATAAATCAATTGAAAATAAAATCAAACATGTTTAAGAGCCATCTTTGAAAGAAGATAGCAATGATCAAGGTCAAGGTCATAAGTGTGAAGTGTGAAAAATTCCTTCATTTAACTGAGTTTAGAAGAATTAGTGATTCTGTGCTGCAGGATGAAACTGAAAGATAACTGATAAACTTTCCTCACCTTTGTTTTTCATAAAATCCTCTAATTGATTATTCAATTCTTATTTAAGGAGTTAGATACACTTGCAACCAGAAAGTCCAGTCTGTAAACTGGGATTTCGTCGACATTCATTAGGAACCACAAATATCCTTAGAGGAGCATTCTCATTTGTAGGCATACTATTTTTTCTATTTCAAATAACTTGTTCTTATATATTTTAGCAGGTCACTACCATATATCTGTAACATCTCACAGTCAACTGCAGTCACTTGGTACATATGTTTAGCCTTCAGATTATGGATAAGATGAAAAAGATTATGTTTTCTAACAATGATCAAGTCTGGCATGTTTCAACTATATGAAAGATTTTCTCCCTTTAAGTAAAGTTCCCTAGGGATTATTTATTTTCCAGGAAGAAAATCTTATGCACACGGTCAGATAATCAGTAGAAACAAGAGCATAATGGCTGAAACTTTTTTTTTCATTTTCTTCACAGTTTTCAATCCTAGTTGAAAAGACCTTTCTTCCTAGTTTTGTACAGCACTGAATATACTGTCAATAAGTCATAAAAATTTCTGCAACTTCCTTCCCTTTCTATTCTTCTGCCATGCATTTCATGTCAACATAGTCAGAGAATGAGACAAGTTAGACATATTACATCGGGAGACTATATTCTCTAGGGCTGATGATGTCCTTAGGGCAAGGCGTTCGATATTCTGACAGGTGCCTTTCTTAAATTAGACTTTTCCTGTGTGTCACATTCTGTGCACCACTCAGACGCAAAGGCAGTGAGCTTAAATTGATTTTTGGACTGCTATCAATATAAATAACAATTAACTCTCATGTCAGCTCCAGCAGCAAGCACAATTGCAGAATCTTCAAGGAAAAATAAAGACATCCTCTTATGGCTTCAATGATGTAAGAGAGCCATATGCCAGAATCAAAGGGATTATTTTCCAAGCTCACTGAAATCCTTACCATTAGATGAGGCCAACTTTTAATTGCAGGTTAAGTTCTATTTGTGACACAGAGTTTTCACTGGTATCCAAACTCATCATGGTTTGAAGCCTCACCTCCAGCTACAGCTTTGTAGGAGAGAAAAAGTGATGTTTTTCTCACTAATTGTAAAGTTCAAGACTGATACCTACGTAGTAAAAGATAAATTAACAAGAGAAAATAAATTTATTTAACCAAAGTTTTATGTGACATTGGTAATTTTCAGAATAAAGACCAAATGAACGACTGATGGAAAATTGAATATTTTTATAAGCAGATTTTCAGAAATATGATTAGACACAAGGAGGTGTGACTTAATGATAGTCAACTGTGAGTAACTTAGCAAGTCTTCCCTTTGTATATTATGGTCTTATAAACAATTGTCAAGAGAGGTAGGTCAGAGAATTCCTTTATGACTTTGCTTCATGGGATAAAAGCAGAAGAAGGAAAATGTCAGAGTAAGTAAGCTTCTCTCTTTAAGGTTTTCTAAATTGCCAAGGGGCCATATTTTAGAGTATTATGCACTGACCCTTCCCAAAGGTACAAGACCCATATATGCTAAAAATTATTTGTTGTTTTCTGATATTGCCACACAATTTCAATTGTAATTTTCCTCATACTTATACTTCACAGTTTATTTAATAATGATTCTATATCCAGCTGCATGTGAAAGAAATGACATAAGCAAATCTAAAGCCTGTATCCCACACATGTTAAAAAAAATGTCAACTAAGGAAGGAAGGAAGGGAGAAAAAAGAATGGTTAAACAAAAGAAGTTAGAGTCTAGGACTAGAAAGATATGTCCATGTAGATCAAACCCAAAATTTCTAGTCTTATGTAGTCATGCTATCTATGATATATAATATCAAAGATATAATCATTATTACAAAATTATATATATGTTAAGGTTTTTGTCCTGTGATTCAGTATGGTTTTTTTCTTTCTTGGCAGTAGTGAAGTTTGAATTCAGGGCCTCACACTTGTTAGACAAGCACTTAACAACTTGAGCCATGCGCCCAGGCCTTTTTTCTTTAATTTAATTTAATTTTTTAAATTTTTCTTTTTTTTATTAGCATACATTAATGATATAAAGGAATCTCATTGTGATGTTTCCACGTATGCATGTAGTATACTTTGATCAAATTCGCTCCCTCTTTTACTCTTTCTTATCCCCTCACACACCCTTTTCTAAAACAATTATAATGGTTTTCATTATTCTGTTTTCATACTTGTTTTTGAAGTACTTCAACCACATGCACTCTCCCTTCTCCCTTTCATGTCAAACTCCTCCCTCAAACTAGTACTCACTGTCAGTCTGCCCTGACTTTAACTCCTGTCAATCACTGTTTATAATTCCAGAGTCACCATATGAGAGAGAAGATGCAATATTTGTCTTTCACAGTCTTGCTTCTTTAGCATGATGATCTCCAGTTCCACCCATTTTCCTGCAAACAACATAATTTCATTCTCTTTATGACTGAATAATACTCCATTGTGTGTATATTTATATATATATATATTTGTTTGTTTTCTTGATGGTTGCCATTCTTATGGGAGAGAATTTCAATGTAGTCTTGATTCAGATTTCCTTTATTCCTAAGGATGTTGAATATTTCTTCCTGTATCTATTGACTATTTCTACTTATTCTTTTAAAAAACTGTCTGTAGAATTCATTTGTCCATCCATTTATTAATTGGATTTTTTATTCTTCTGATGTTTAATTTTTGTAGCTCTTTATATGTGCTATACATTAATCCTTTATCCAATGAATAGCTGAAAGATATTTTCTTACCTCTCAAGAGGTCATCTCCTGATTATGGTAATTTTTTCCTTTGCTTTGTAGATGTTTTTAAATATGATATAATCCCATTTGTCAATTCTTGCATTAATTTCCTGAGCAACTGGAGAACAATTCAAAAAGGTATTATTTTCAGAAGTCAAAGTTTTAGGCCTTATATTAGATCTCTGATCCATTTCAAATTAATATTTTAAGGTTTAGAGATAGGGGATCAAGTGTTTCAACACCATTCTTTGATGAGACTTATCTCCATTTGATTTAGCATCTTTGTCAAAAATCTTTGATGAGACTTATCTCCATTTGATTTAGCATCTTTGTCAAAAATCAAATGGCTGTAGTTGTATGGACTTAATTCCTCTTCTGTTCCATTTGTCTACTTGTCTTTTGTTGTTGTTGTTTTTATTATTATGGTTTTGTGGTACAATTTGAAATCATGTATTATAATACCTCCAGCATTGCTCTTTTTGCTCGGGATTACTTTGGATATTTGTGATATTTGGTGTTTCCATATGGATTTTAGGATTTATTTTTCTGAAAAATGACATTAGAATTTTATGGGGATTTCATTGAATCTCAGGACTTTTTCAAAAATAGTCATTTCTCAATGTTGATTCTTCTGCTCCATAAATATGAAAGGCCATTCTATTTTCTTCTTTAATTACTTTAATTACTTTTTTCAAGTTTTTCAAAAATAATTTATTGTAGAGAACTTTTACCTCCTTAAGTAGGTTTATTCCTAGGAATTTAATTTTTGAAGCAATTGGAATGGGTTTATTTTTCTATTTTTTTCTCAGCTTGTGCATTATTGGTTTATAGAAAAGCTACTGGATTTTTATATATTGATTTTGTATCCTGCTCCTTTGCCAAACGTATCAGATCTAAGAGTTTTTGGTGGAGTCTTTATGTTCTTTTAAGTTTAGGAACATAATACCTGAAATGGGGATAATTTGACTTCCTTTTCTATTTGTAATCCTATTATTTCTTTCTCTTGCCTTAATTCTCCAGCTAAGAGTACAGCACTATGTTGAATAAAAGTGGAGAGAGTGGATGCCCTTGTCTCATTCTTAAATGTAGAGGAAACTTTCAGTTTTTCCCCTTCTAGTATGCTTGGCTTAGGTTTATCACATATAGTCTTTATTATGTTGAGATACGTTTCTTCTACTATTCCTTTCTTCAGTTTGTTCAGGTTTTTTATCATGAAAGTAAATTGAATTATGTCAAGGACTTTTGCATCTATTGAGAAGGTGGTCATGTGATTTTTTTGTCCTAGATTCTATTTATGCGATATATTACACTTATTGATTTGTGTATGTTGAAGCATCATTTCATACCTGGAATGAAACCAACTTATTCATGTTGTATAATCTTTTTAATTTATTTTTGAATTTGGTTTGCAAGCACTTTATTGAAAAGGTTTCAAATATGCTTATCAAGGAAATTGGTCTATAATATTTTTGTCTTGTCCTTACCAAGTTTTGGAATTGGGACAATACTGGCTTCATAGAATGAGTTTAGTACCATTCCTTCTCTTTATTTTAAGGAATAGTTTGAAGAGCACTGGTGTTAGATCTTTAAATATCTGGTAGAGTTCGGCATGGCCATATGGTCCAAGGGCCTTTCTTGTTTGGAAGGTTATTATTGATTCAATTTCATTATTTATTATAGATCATATTTTAGTGGTTTATATCCTCCTGATTCACATTTGTGGGTTATACACATGTACCATTTCTCCTGGATTTTCTAGTTTATTAGAATAAAAGTTTTCAAAGTATTTTTTCATGATCCTCTGAATTTCACTAGTGTTTCTATGACATACTCTTTCTCATCTCTAGTTTTATTAATTTGGATCTTCTCCCTCCTTCTTTTGGTTAGTTTGGCTCAGAGTTTGTTAACCTTGTTGATACTTTTAAATAACTGACTTTGTTTTATTGATTCTTTTTATATCCTTTTATTCTGATTTCATTAATTTCTATCCTGCTGTTAATTATTTATTTCAATCTACTGCTTTTGGGTTTGGATTGTTCTTGTTTGGGTACACTGTAAGGTTACTTATTTTGGAATTTCTGATTTTTTTTAAGGAAGGCAGTCCTAGTTTTAAACTTTCCTCCTAACACTGCCTTTGCTGTGTCCCAATTGTTCTGGTAATTGATTCTACGTTTTTTTTTTAATTTCCCCCATTATTTCATTCAAGAGTGACTTGTTCAATCTCCTTGTATTTAGAAATCTTCTGTGGTTTCTCTTGTTATTGATTTCTAGTTTTACTCCACTGTGGGTGATGAAATACATAAGTTATTTCAACTTCCTTGTATATGATATGACTTTCTTTATGTTCTGAGATATGATGTATTTTGGAGAAAGTTCTGTAGGCTCCTGTAAATAATGTATATTCTGTGACTTTTGGTAGGAAATATTCTCTAGATGTTTATGTGTACATACATATGTTTGTCACTTAAACCTGAAATTTCCTTATTGAAAGTACGTTACTAAACTTACCTGCTACTACTGTGTTGGTATCTGTCTGTTTTTTATGTCCACAACTACTTGCTTTATGTAACTGGGTATGTTGATACTCAGTGCACATCTGTTCACAGTGTGAACTTCTTCTGCTGGAGAAGTAATCTTTTGTGTCTCTTCTGATTTTGATTTGAAGTGGACTTTGTCAGTTATGAGTTTAGCTACTACTGCTGACTTTTGGGCTTCATTATCTTAGAAAATCTTATTCCAGCCTTTAACTCTAAGCCTATGTTTGTCTGTTTTGCCAAGAACATGCATCTCTTGTAGGCAACAAATGATGGCATCTCATTTTTGTAATACAATCTGTCAAACTTATTTTTGATTAGGAAATTTAGACCATTAACATTCAGAGATATTATTGAAAGGTATGTAATATTTTCTGCCATTTCATTGGTTTTGTGATGCTTGACCTCACTCCTCATTTGCTCCTTTATTCTAGTGAGATTTTATTCTTTTCTATTTTTTGTGGTTGCTTTTAATTTCCTCTTTTGTATGTATGATATCATTAAGTATCTTCTGCTGCACTGATTTAGTTGTTGTGAATTGTTTTAAGTTTTCTCTTTTATCATGGAAAGTCTTAATTTTTCTTTCACTTATGAAGGATAGCTTTGCTGGATTCAGTAATCTATGTTTGACAGTTACTTCCTTTTAGGGCTTGAAAAAAGTCATTCCATGCCCTCTTTTCTTTTAAAGTTTTTGTTGAGAAATCTACTGAGGTTTTGATAGGTTTTCTTTTATAGGCTACTTGGTGCTTCACTCTTGCAGCTGTCAGTTTGTTTTTTTTTTTTTTTTTTTTAGTTTTTAACATTTTAATTTCTGCAATATATTTTTATTTAATTGACATGTAGTAATTGTACGTATTTGTAGGGTGCAGTGTGACATTTCAGTACATGTGTGCATTATGGAGTCACTGGTATTTCTGTCCTCTTAGACAAATATTTTTCTTTGTCTTGGAATCATTCACAATCCTCTGTGATAACCAGTTTACAATATTCTGATAACTGCCCCCCATAGTTATGATATTATGTTTATTAGAAAATTTTAAGTTTTTCCTCCAGTTGTACAGTCATTTCTCCATTCTTCCTTCTCTGACACTCTTTTTTTGGCTCTGGTAAGCAGTTCTATTCTCTACTTCTTTTTTTTAATTCACTTATTCATATGTGCTTACATCGTTTGGGCCATTTCTTCACCCTACCCCTCACTCCCTCCTCCTCCCCCCTAACCCTCCTGGCTTCCAGGCAGAGTCTGCTCTGCCCTTTGGTACAGAAAATATTCTTGTTCTGTATACTTAATGTTTTAACTCTAATATGATGTGGTGTAATATTATGTGTGAGATTCTTTTTTTGGTCTGTTTAGAGTACTAAAAACCTCTTATTGTACTTGCACAATCTTCTCAAGATTAGGGAAGATTTCTGCTACTAAGTTTTGGAATATATTCGAAATGTCCCTATCTTGCATGTGTTCTTTTATGCACAAGATTCATAGGCTTGATCTTTTAATTGTACCCTAGTGTTTTACATATTATTTTCAAACTTCTTTAGGTTTTTTTTTCCTTTATCTTCATCTGAATATTCTAACACATCTACGTTGTCTTCAAAACTGATATTCTGGCTTTAATTGGAATCAGTCTACTAGAGAGACTTTCAACCATATTTATTTAAATTATTTTGCTTTTCATTTCCAGAATTTGATTTTTTCTCAGAATTTCTGTACTCTTCAACATCTTCTTTCATGCCTTCATTGTCATCATTATTTCATCCAGCTCTTTAGTTGAGTTTTTCTGTTTCTGAGATTTCATCCTCTTCACTGTTAGTATTTGTTACTGTTAAATTGTTGAGTTTTGAAAGAGTCACGTTACATTATTTCTTCATATATCTTGTTCTCTTGTGCTTCTGTATCTAGATTTGTGAGTCTGAGGCCAAGTCATTTATTAGAAGTCTTTTATTTTTCCTTTTTTTTTTCCTTTTGCAATAATTGGGTTTGAACTCAGGGCCTATACCTTGAACCATTCCACCAGCCCTTTCTTTATAATGGGTTTTTATGAGATAGTGTCTCATGAACTATTTGTCCAGGCTAATTTTGAACTGTGATCCTCCTGATCTCTGCTTCTTGTATAGATAGTATTGCAAGCATGAGTCACTGTTGCCCAGCTGGTTAGAAGTTTTCATCATCTGGATTCAATCAGTTAAAATATACTCAACGTTTAGGAAGGATAGTGAAGAGGCAAGTTGAGATGCTATATATCACTGCCGGACTGGAGATATGGCTTAGCAGTCAAACATTCTCCCATGTGCTCAGGGCACTTGATCTGATCCTCAGAAATGCTCAGGTCAAGGTAAATTAGCTAGAATCTCTTGTAGAAGGGTCAGTTTTCTGCACCTGTGCTTTTACTGTAGAAGCTTCCCTTTTATGTACAGAGAGCTGAAACTGACTATAAAAAGCTTTACAGATGGAAGGCCAGGCAGATTTACACTTTCTCCACAGTTCTTCCATTTTGTGTCCCAGAAACAACAAGCACCTAAACATAAGGGTGACACCCAAATGCATCAGGACTTGGGAGATAGCAAAAAGAACATTGAGCTCTGCACTGGTTAGGTGATAACTAAAGGGCTTAGTCTCACTTCCAGCAAGTCTGAATACTTACAGACCCCATCTAAAAGTTTACCTTGTTGTGGGGAGTAGGCAGTCAAAATGTTATAATTCAGAAGATGTGATCTTGGGGTCCTCAGGTCTGCTTGGAGACCAACACGTGCCAGGATGTAGTTCTTGGAGGTAGGTCTCAGTGCTTTCAGGTCATGACAAGCAGTTACCTCCCTGTGTGTGGGAGGAGGCTGTTAGACTAGCCTACCAGCTAACACACACCTGTATGCAGCTTATGGTATTGGGCTTCTGTGCTTTCACACCTTGCACAGCAGTTTTTATCTTTGTTGGGATGAGGGGTTCTTTGGAAGACCTGGTCTCAGAACCCTCAGAATCACTCAGCAGTAAAGACATATTGAGATGCTGTTACTGGGAGTGGATCTCAGTGCTTTCAAGCCCTACCCAGCAGTTCACTTTTCCTGGGGGGAGAAGATTGTTATTATCATCTGGTATGGAGGGTCTGGGATTAGGGTGTAGACCTGCCTAGCAGCCAGCATACACAACTAGGAGGAGGCAGGCTCTGGAGGGTGAGTAGTATGCCAAACACAGGCTGAGTGGTTCATTTCACTGCAACTTTCATTCAATGGAACTTGCTCCTTACCAGAGAGGGTGGGGCTTCTGACCACAGAGCCCTTTACTATTGAAACTCCCTGCTATTGCTTGAACTTCTCTGAAGGACTGCACCAGGCCATTTCCCTCTTCTCTTATGGAGTCTTCCACTCAGACAACAGCAAGGTGTCCCAAGACTCTTTGAGCCATGACTGCTCCCTGTTTCCAATCCCCAAGAGTATCTTGGTCTCAAACAATAGGACTTCTCTCAAGATGCCAGCTTTCTATAGCCCTGTGAGACTTAGGGAGTGACAGAATATCTTTCTTCACTGAGGCCAGTATTCCACACAGAAGCAGTCAGACTGTCACCAAATTCTTGGGGGAAATCTGAGCTTTTCTTGGACCTGCAATTGTCAGTTTGCAACCAGGGCCACTGACTTGCCTTGTCATTGTGTCATCACATTCCCTTACCCCTCCTGGACCACTGGAGATGAGCCTGGAACTATTTGATGTTTTCTCTGATGCCTCAGTTTCTCCATGCTTTTCTTCTGTTCTGCTACTTCTTTTGTGATTCTCAGTGTTCTTCCTATTTTTCTGTCTTCAGAATATTGTCTTTCTTTTACTACCTGATATTTCTAAGCCACCATCTTATCTCCAAATCCTAGTTTCCTTTAAGATAGGATCTCATGCTTTTGCCTAGGCTAATCTCAAACCATGATTGTTGTATTTGTGTAGTTTGAATTTCAATTGACTCATCAAAAAAGAGAAAAAAGAGTTTCTCTTCCAGGGTCCAGGAAAAGCTAATGAAAGTACACCAACTAGTAGAAGGATTCTTCATAGTTTTCATTATTTACCATATTTTTCTCTATACAACATGATAGCTGGTCACATGGACACCAAAAAGGAAGAGTATATTTTTATTATTTCTGATAGATATTAATGTATGTTATGAATAAATGGAATCTAAGAAGTATGCCCATGTTCAGGAATCTGTCTGACAAACAAGAATGTATTCCTTCCTTCATTCTAATTCTCGTGGATGGAGCTTGGGAAACCATATTGAACTAGCTCTGGTGTGTTAGAGCATATCTGTAATTCCAGTTCATTAGTAGATGAGGTCATGATCTGAGATTAGCCCAGGCAAAAGCATGAGATCCTATCTTAAAGAAAACTAGGATTTGGGGATAAGATGGTGGCTTAGAAATATCAGGTAGTAAAAGAAAGACAATATTCTGAAGACAGAAAAATAGGAAGAACACTGAGAATCACAAAAGAAGTAGCAGAACAGAAGAAAGGCATGGAGAAACTGAGGCATCAGAGAAAACATCAAATAGTTCCAGGCTCATCTCCAGTGGTCCAGGAGGGGTAAGGGAATGTGATGACACAATGACAAGGCAAGTCAGTGGCCCTGGTTGCAAACTGACAATTGCAGGTCCAAGAAAAGCTCAGATTTCCCCCAAGAATTTGGTGACAGTCTGACTGCTTCTGTGTGGAATACTGGCCTCAGTGAAGAAAGATATTCTGTCACTCCCTAAGTCTCACAGGGCTATAGAAAGCTGGCATCTTGAGAGAAGTCCTATTGTTTGAGACCAAGATACTCTTGGGGATTGGAAACAGGGAGCAGTCATGGCTCAAAGAGTCTTGGGACACCTTGCTGTTGTCTGAGTGGAAGACTCCATAAGAGAAGAGGGAAATGGCCTGGTGCAGTCCTTCAGAGAAGTTCAAGCAATAGCAGGGAGTTTCAATAGTAAAGGGCTCTGTGGTCAGAAGCCCCACCCTCTCTGGTAAGGAGCAAGTTCCATTGCCTGAAAGTTGCAATGAAATAAACCTCTCAGCCTGTGTTTGGCATACTACTCACCCTCCAGAGCCTGCCTCCTCCTGGTTGTGTATGTTAACTGTTAGGGAGGTCCACACCCTATGCCCAAACTCTCCAAGCTAGGTGATATCCATAATCTTCTCCCTCCAACACAGGAAGGTAAACTGCTGGGTAGGGCTTGAAAGCACTGAGATCCACTCCCAGTAACAGCAGAACAGTATGCCTTTCGTTAGTTAGCATTCAAAATCCTTCTTTGTATTGTGTATCTGGAAAAGTTTAACATGAGATAATATGTGAAAATTATATTTTGAGGTGAGTTACTAGGGATTGAAGTAAGCACCTTATGCTTTCTAAGCAAGTGCTCTACTATGTGAGCTCTATACCCTAAATCTTTTTCTTTTAGTTCATTTTTCAGATAAGGTCCAGTGCTTTTGCCTGGGGCTGACCTTGAATTGCAATCCTCCTATGTTCCCCTCTCATGTGGCTGGAATTCCACATGTTCACAAGAATTCCCACTTTTAAGTTGTAGGATGCATTAATTATTTTCTTAAATTATGATTAGTAATGAATGTACTGTAGCATACACCAGAAATTATAATACCCTTAGGACTTAAATGAAAAATACCATTAAAGTTCTACTAATCCATTCATAGAGCAAGAAGAATAGCATTGTATGATTTTACATTCCCTTCATTCATGAAGCAAATGCTTATAAAGCTTCTGTTATGTGTCAGGCATTAATTTGTATCACGAGCCATATCAGATAATAAGACATATAAAATTCTTAAACTCAAGGAGCTTATAATTGAAAGTAAAATACATATTGAAATAATAATAGTGAAATGATGTGTCATAATTATACTTTGAAGGGAAAGTATTATATGAACATATATTTGAACCAAAGTATTGTATGAATGTATAAAAATGGCAGATGTAAAATTGTCAGAGTATGTAGGAAATGATAGCTTTTCCAGGCTATGATGTTTAAGTAGAAATCTGAAAGCTAAAAAGTGGTAACTATGCAAAGTGAAATATTGCTAAGATATTAAATTTCAGGTAGAGAAAACAGAATGTATTAAGTCCTTGAAATAAAAAGGGATGTGAGGCATTTAAGGATATTGACATGCTCACTTAACTGTTCTGAGCCCCAGTTTCTTAGTTAATAAATAAAATAATAAAATAATTCTTAATATGTTCCCAGAAAAAATATCATAAGAAAGCATTTGCAAGTAGTGAAATGCTACATGAACGTTAATTACTCTGTTTGATTACTGCAAGTGACAAATCTCTAGATTTGCCTACTACATGGTTTGCACATCTTCTGGTTTGCCTATTAAAAGCAGAGTTAATATTTTACTTTGACTTTGCTCAGTGGTTCCATCTTTGTGTGTTCATTAGAAATAATGGAAGCTAACATTCTCAACATATGCATAAATACCCTGTTATTGGGATCATCTAAAATAGACCAGTCTGCAAGCTTTAAATAATCCTAATTTTCTTAATTATTTGAAAATGTATAGCTGTCCTTATCTCAACTAGCAAAAATGCTATGTCTTTCTTATTATTGCTTATTTCTACTCTTCACCAGAACTGGAGGAAAGCGCAGAACAGGTTCTGCCTGGAACGGAGTTGGAGGGGGGAAGGGTGGGGTGGGAGCAGGAGGGAGAAACGACCCAAACAATGTATGCACATGTAAATAAATGAATAATAACAAAAAAGAGATGTAACAAAAAATACTAAGGTGAAAATGTTGGTGGAAGGAGGGTAAGCTCCTGAAATGTGATCCCCAAATGTACATCATGATAGAAAAAAAAAGAAAAAAGAAAAACCCTAGCATCTGTGTCCTCAGCTAGCTGGGTGATTTCATATTTGATGCTATACAATGAGATTGCTGTGACCTCCTCCCAAGAATCACGCTTTTGCCACTGTGAAGAGTGCATTTGGTCACTATTGAGTACTAAAGCTCCTTGTAGGCCAAACATACACATATGGTGTGTACAAAGACCTTTACCTCATTGATTGTAATTAACTGCCTCTAAAGTTAACAGGAATCAGATAGAGAGAAATCTCCAATGTGTCACAGCATTCAATTCAAAATCAAGCTCAGTGTTCCATACATTTTTTTAAAGATGGTATGTTATTCAGGAACAACAATTAAAACAAGCACCAACTGTGCAGAAGGTGAAATCTTAGCTGCTTTCACAGGATCTGCTGATTTAAAACAGTCAATGAAATTCCTTTCAAAATAACAATGACATTCTTCATATAACTAGAAAAAAAGAAAACTAAAATCTACATGGAACCAAGAAAAAAACAAGGGCATCTTGAGCAAAAAGAATGAAACAGAAAGCATTATACCACCTCACTTGAAAACTGAAGATATAACAACCAAAATAACATGATATTTGCATAAATGAAGATGTGTAGACTACTGGGACATAATAAAAGCTTATGTGTACACTCATGAATAGACAACCAACTGACTTTAACAAAGGTGCTAAGAAAATGCATTAGAGCAAGGACAATCTTTTCAATATTCGGTGATGGGAAGATTAGATATCCACCTATAAAGGAATGCATGCCTGAATATTTATAAAACTCAGCTACAAATAATTGAAAGATTTAAATTTAAGACCCCAAACTAAAAAATAACCTGAAGAAAACATCAGGAAAATCTTTCAGGACTTTTGGGTAAGCATTTGTTTGGAGATCACAATGGCACAGGAAACAAAAATAAATGGGGGCAATGGAACTACATAAAGCTGAAAAGCTTCTATACAGCAAAAGAAAAAAATCATGAGAATAAAGAAACAACCTATAGAATAGGAGAAAATACATGCAAGCTATATATCTGAAAAGGGTGTGGTATTCAGAATGTATAAATAACTAAAAATAGATCCATAGCATAAAAGCAAATAAACCTATTTAAAGTAGCATATTGGTAGATATAAACAGACATATCTCAAAACAATACATATTAATGACTAATAGGTGTACCAAAATTTGTCAATATCACTAATCATCAGAAAAATATAAATCAAACCACAAAAAGATCATCTCACAAATGGCTCATCATAAACAATGAAAATAGCATATGCTAAGTGAAGAAATACAGAAAAGAGAAGCCCTGAACAGTGTTCATGGCTATGAAAATTAGTACAGCCATTCTCAAAAACAGTATGCAAGTTACTCAAAAGTAAAAATAGTAGCACTAAATGATCCTGAAATTGCACTGCTAGGTATGTGATCAAAAGTAATGAAATTAGTGTATCAGAGAAACATCTACACTTCTATGTTTGCTGAAATTTATTGCAGCAATTAGCAATAAACAAGAAATGGAAATAACAAAACTGTTCATCAACTAGGTAACAAAAATGAATGGATAAAGAAAATATGGTACATCTACTCATTGGAATATTATTCAGGCATAAAAATACAATTATTCATTTGTGAAAAGAAAGATAGGACTGAAAACCATTATGTTAAGTGAAATAATCCGGGGTCAGAAGGAAAGAAAAATATAGAATGACCTTACTCACAGGTGGAATCTAAAGAAGTTGACCTCATAGAAGTTGAGAATTGGATGATGGTTATTATAAGCTATGAAGTATGGGGAAAAATTGATCAATGGGTACTAAGTTACATTTGGATAAGAGAAAGAATTCCTGGTTTCTATTTTACAACAGTGTGACTACAGATCACAATAACATAATGTCCATTTCAGAGAGCTAAAAAAAGGATTTCATCATAAAAAGTTATTACTTTTTGAGGAGATATATATATGTTTAACCTGATTAAACATTATACAATTTAAATTTAATGTGTTGCCCTGTTAATATGTACAATATTTATGTTTTTTTATGTATGTTAAATATAAATTTAGTATATTTTTAAATATCAACTAGTAATTTCTAACAATCTATATGATTGACCAGATCAATCATTATTATCCCATTTTCCAGTTGAAAAGCATACTTGAAAAACATTGAATAGCTTGTGTATATCCAAGAGCTCAGATAAAGCAGAAACAGAATCTCTGTTTAAGTCGACCTTTCTTTACACCCCATATTTATTCTCTTAAAACCAAGTATTCCCTTCTCTTACATCTATCTCCTCATGCCTTCACCTCTACTTTCTTTCTTCTCTAAGATATAAAAGGATTACTGGGAAAATGTAACAGTCTTGAATAAGTTTTCTATAATTGTTTTCATTAAGGCCATGGCCACTTTGGTCAATATAAATGAAAGAGAACCATTTTGAGCTGCAGAACCATGGATCTTCTAAAATTGACACTCTGCACTTGAAGCATGTCTCTACCTTAATATCAGAATAATAGCTTTAATACTGTCTTCAGTCTTCTCTGAATTTAAGACCCACGTACAGTCACAAAAAGCCTCAAAACTGTATTAAAACGTTAGAGTCCTGAGGAATATATCCAGGAGGAGAGATTTATAGTGTTTTTTTCCTTGAGAACTACAATTCAAATATTTACCTTCTCAGTAGTTCTTAATGTCCAAAGACCTACAACATCAACAAATTATTTGGATATCAGCTCTATCCCTTTCAGTCTTCTAGGAACAAATTTAATTCTCTACCTCCTCTCTGTAGCACATAACATTGTACATCAGTGTCTAAAGTAAAAAAAGATTTATGGATTACATAAGTCATGGTTCTTATTAATATGATATATGCATATTATCTTTCCAACAAATAAGTCACTACCATGTAGAGTTGGCACACTGTACAATTCTTATTCTGTTTGCTTGGAAATTTATGTTGTTTAAAAGAAATTTGAATAGTTATGTTCATTTTATTTTCTTTCACTAAATAAACAATTATTGATACAGTATTTTTCTAATCCCAATTCAGATGATACAAATTTACATAGAATGCAATCACATTCTACCTGTATTTCTCAACAAATAATTAATGGTCTTATGGATAGGACCACTACACACACTCAACTGCCTTCCATATCTTTTCAAAGGGTTAATTCTTACACCCCATTTACACCATTAAATATTAGGTGGTTTTCTATTAAATCAAGCATAGGTTGAAGACTCCTTTATAAACCTGCCTATCTCTTAGTATCCCTCTCTATATTGCTCTTCTGGGAGCCATATTTAACTGATAAGTTCCTTTAGTGTTTTTCACTACTTCATTAAGAGTCTTTACACATACTATCTTCCCACCTGTTTGGCCGTCTTGACTTGGGTTGCCTTAAAGCAGACACTATATACAGATTGACTCTGGGATGCAGAATTGCCTATTTTGAAGGGGATACCTATAAATAGAAGTGGAGGAGACAGAAAAGTGAGACAGGAAGAAAACAAAATAATCTATTATATATGTATATATATATGATCTGGTTAGCTAGGGTTGACAGATCAGAAGATAAACATATGAATATTGACCTGTTGGCTCACATGGAAAGGTGAATGAAGGGCACTAACTTCTATACTTTTGGCGTGTTGCTAGGCAATTCTGAATGATTTTCCACTCTAGAAAGAAAAGAAAATGAGAGAACCTATGGCAGATTCATTATATGGAAAATGAGCAAAAGAGTATGGATTGCACACTTTAAGTATTATGAGACCAGGTATGATGCAACACATCACAAAAGTATGCTGCATGTTCCCAAAACACTGAAAAATGCTGTTATCCTTTTCCTGAGAAAGTATCCTTACTTAAAATTTTAATGCCATAGGCAAAATATTGTAATATAACCACTGAATATATTTCCCTTTCAGAATGCAATGCACTAAAACTAATATAATGCACAAAATATCATATGGTGTTGCTTTGAAGCTTATAAATAAATTTTAACTGGAAAAGAGAAACACATTATTATTTGAATTTTGTAAAAGAAATTTGCTACAGATTGAATTTTGTATTTCAAAGATATGTTTAAGTTCAAAATTCCATAGTTTAAATTGACTTTATTTGAGAATAGAGTCATTGCAGAAATAATTAGTTAAATTCAGTGAGATATTGTAGGATAATGGACCCTTAATCCAAAACATTAGTGTCCATACAAGAAAAGGAGAAAACAGAAACAAATATGAAAGATGTCCTTGGAATGACAAAAACACGTAGATGTTATTGTGCCACAAGCTATGTGTATGTGTATGTATGGAGCTTCCAAAAACTGGAAAAGGCCAAAATGAATTCTTTCCTGGACATTTCTCATTGTGTAGGAAAGTGAAACCTCTTGACATTATCTTCTTATCTCCAGAATTGTGAGACAATACATTTCTGGGTTTTTAAAATTTATACATTTATTTTTATTATTGTCGAACTGGGGGAACATTGTGACATTTACAAAAATTCTCACAATATATCATAGTTGAATTCATTCCCTCTATCATTCTCCTTATTCCTTCATACTCCATTCCGAAACAGTTTCAACAGTTTTCATTTTTCCATTTTCACACATGAGTACATAGTATTTCCATGAAATTCAACCTCCTACACTCTTTCCCACTGGTACAAGTCCCCTAGATAGGATCTGTTGTTTTAATATACCTAATTTTTGGTAATTTTTAATGTAGCTCTAAAACACTGGTACATAAACTATAAATGTGTTTAAAATCAATCATGTTTTCAAAATCACAAATATTCTACCTATGGGATAGGAAATGACTAGGTTGAATTTCAAACATCAGTCCTCTATTTAACCTTTTCATTTTTCACATGAGGACTTCACAGCTATGAGAAATTAGTCATTTACAAAGAACATACAATTAGTCAGTGACCAAGCCTGAATTAGAACTGATGAGAACCTATGGAATATGAATTATGACAGCCCAGTGCAGTTACTACTCTGCTGTAAGATTCCACTACACATGAGCAATGCCTGACATCTATAATTCAACTCTAGTCAAAAATGCCTACCCTATTATGATGGGCTGGTAGAGGTTGACCTAAACACCCACAGTTTTTAATTGTCACAGAATAGAATACCCTTTTCCTTACCAAAAGGCTAGAACACAGGGTCTAAGAATATTTAATGCAGTGGTTACCATGGCACCCATGTAATTTAATTACCACTCTTTTGTGAATATTTTAAAATGAAATTGTTAAAAGATCAAACAGCACATTCAATATTGTATGGTTATAGAAATAATAAGTAGCTTTTTAACGGAAAATATTCTGTTCCTTGGGAGTTGACTACTTTTTATGAGTTAAAATTTAATTATGGTATTGGATATATAAGTGTGTTTCTTTAATATATTACTAGGCTTCAAAAGTTAAATATGTCAGAAACATTTTACCTTTTAATTTATAATCCTGACCAGTCACCTTGCAAAACTGAGCAACAATTTCGCTAATATATTTTATTTCTTTCACATTATAAAGAACCCCATGTATGTTCAATATTCAAGGAGGTATTGCAGAGACCTCCTTCCAAGCAGTACTATGTGGTACTGGAGTTCTTGAAAAGATAACGGCATATATATAAAACAATTCATACATAAACACTGGTGTACCTATGAAATTCCAGATTTGATGCCAGACAGATGAAATATAAACAAGAGTACTGCCTCACTACTCAAAGCATGGCCCAGAGACCATTAGCATTAATATTAACATCAGCTAGGAGCTTTTAAAAATAATGCAGAAACACAGACCCTAACCCAGACTTTCAAAATCACAATACACATTTGCAACAAGATCTCCATGACAATTCCCTTTCCCCATTAAATTTGAGAAGTTCTTCCCTAAAGAATTCAACAGTCCACGAATGAACAGAAACCTGTACATAACTGCAAATAAGTGCTGTATGAGCTATAATGGGTCAGTGACTGAAATGAGATGTAGAAACTGCTTAGAGGGCAGAAGAAAGTGAACATATATGACTGTGGCAGTAAGCAATGGATGATCTAATAAGTAGCTTGTGTTTGAAATCTTGAAGCCTGAATAGTAGTTTTCCAGAAAGACAACTGGGGAAGGTCATCAATTAAATTAAGTTAAAAAAATAAGTATTAAAAAGGTGGAAAGACATTAAAACTATTTTTAAAACTGAAATTGGTTCAGATTAACTTGAGTTCAGAACTGAAAAGAGTCATGACAGATGATCAAGTTCTTAGACAGAAGCTAGTTCATTATCTGCATATCTTAACAAGGCATCCAGATATTTTAATTTGTGATTACATTAATTCAAAATATTATAAATTATATGAACCAAACTTAGCAAAAGATTGACAATGATAAATCCTATAGTAAAGTTTTATCTTAAATTATATTATTTCCTTTTATTTTGCCCTAAACTACTTTAAACAGTAACTATTAATGTTTTATGCCTCTGGAATGTAAGGTCTGTGAATTTAGGGTCATTGTCTACTACTACTGCTTTATCTTACATATCTAAATCAGTGATTGACACTTATTAAGTACTCAAAAATATTTTACATAAATAGCTAAAATTAGATCAGATAAGAGTTGACTACCAGTTGAGTAACTTTGAATAATTGTATGTGCCCTTCTATATAAATTTAATATAAATAAAAGAAATTACATTAGATGCAAATTTGGAATTAAAAAAATATTTATTAACAATAGATAAATACATCTGTTTGGAGCCAGATTTTGTCCTATGTACATACCAAGGAGTGTCTATTGTCAATTCATGGGTTTTTCATAACAGTAAGAATGGTAATCTCATTTCCATTATAAGAATGGTAATCTCATTATCGTTGTCTGTTTCCATCATGTATATAGCAATCTATGAATTATCTTCAAGTATTTTCAGATAGAAAACCACTTATAGTATCTTCTATTGTGGTGATGCATATGAATGTTCATACTGTACTTGACAAAGCTAATGTGAAAACCAAAACTTGGAGAAATCTCTGATTATACAACATCCACAGGTTCTTATTAAACAAGGTTATAAGCCAACTTGATCAAGATTGCCCCATGAAAGTTATGATGTTCTAAAAGTTTGAGTCCAATTCATTGCAGTGAATTGTGCTCAGTGTTCGAGCTACCATTCAGGGTTCTGGAAAGAACATTAACAAATGCCCTTCCAACCAATCTGACCTCAGTAGTTCTCTTCAATAAAGTTTAATTAAGAGTGCTTTCTAAACAGATGAGTCTGCACTATATGTATGGTTACCCTTACAAGCTAGCTACTGTTCTATCAGAGTATAAACCCAGAGCCATTCCCCGGGGCATATTCTGCACACAGATGACAAAGCCTCATTCAAAAATCACAGTGTTCCCTTTTTCTTCCTGCTGAGCAACAAACCTAAAATGGTTAATGGTTTATTTCCATTTAAATTGCCCAAAAAGTGACTGCAAGAAAGAACCTCAATGTCAGTATATTTGGAAGTGATTTCAGACAACAATGTTAGGTGTACAGGCAAATAAAAGAAAGAATTGAGGAAGACTAAAACGGGTGTATTCAAACAAGTTACCATTCTATGTAACTAGAGCTTGATCCCAGAGTACAATTCTGACAAAAAAGGACAGATGCTACACTAGAAGTGGTATACACCCCTAATCTCTACACTAAGGATACAGAAGCAGGGAGGTCATGAGTTTGAGGCCAGCCTGGGCTACATTACCAGTTTCAAGCTCTACTGGGCTACACAGATGCTTGCCTCAAAGTAACCTGATATGATTGTTGAAGTGACTGAGACATTCACATATCTCCTGTCTGTCACTGGGTGAAAGCTGCTTGTAGATGGTGATAGTACTCCTATATTTCTATTATGCCATGCTTGCAGTAGAGCAGACTCTCAAAGCCAAAGAAAGCCCTCCAGAAAGAAGTTGCAGGTACTGGTAACATGACACCAAATGAGACTGACTGTGGTATATTGGCAGGTACAAACTTCCTGCTTTGACCACCAAATATCTCTTTGATAAAACCTAGACTTACTTTCTCTTTTTTGACATATACAAAACTACTATTATCTATATTCTTTTCAGGACATGGGATATTTCCTTCACTTATTTTACATGTAGTAGGAAAATTAAGTCAACTAATTTAATGGACACTCAATTACAATGAAAGACATTCATATATTGCTTCAAAAAATAAGGAAGGCATTTTTTTTAAAAGTTCACCTCTGACTCTGCTGTTGATTTGATACTCCTGGCAATCTCTCTTGCTAAAAATAGTAAACAAAATGCAAATTAATTCCTAGTGGAATACTCATATGCTAGGGAGCTCTGATACAGATATTTCAATAATTCTTTGATTTTATTTGTGAAAGAAGCCTTCACAGGAATGGTACCAGTGACAAAAAAAGGTCAGTTATTCATACTTATTTCATCCAAGTTTTTTCCAATAAAGGACAGATGGCAGATGCCATAAAGAAATTTATCAGTGTCAAAGATATATGAGTATCAACTTTTAGAGGAAAAACCTATAGTGACTTGTGCATAAAATAAAAATGGCACTTGTTATCCCCACTCTTCTTTTCTACTTAATTTCTCTGCTCCAACTGAAGACCAGCCTCAGTTGAGAAGATAAATTTAATTTATAGCTATGGATATGTAGAGAAGTTGGGCAGGGGAGAAAGCAAAACCCCAGGACCTAGGTTGTTTGAATGCAGCATAGAAACCCATATCTTCTATGGTCAAATGATTCAAAAGAACCTGAGTTAGGATTTGAGTAGAGATTGAAAACCAATTTCCAAGCATGAACTGAAGAGGTGATTACTAAACATTTGGTTGTCCACTCTCCATCCATGATTTTTGTCTCAAAGAGAAAGGGTTTAGAATAGAAAAAAGGGCAAATGTTTCCGCCTAGGAAGGGCTTCTTCAGAATGAATATAAAGAAGAAGAAAATTTTCTCAATAAAGTGTTCTTCTCTGTAGAGAATTGAACAATTTGGACAGAGGAGGCAAAAGTGATTTTGCAGATATAAAAAATGAGGATTAAGTTCTACAACAGAAGGTTGAATATAAGCCTTGTGACCTTGAGGACTCCATTTCATCTCTCTGACCTTAGCTTGATATTCAATAAAATAGATCTTTAAAACCTTGCTATGAGGTTAATGATATTGAAACTGGGTTCCACAGGTCCTGAGAGTTTATTGGAAGTATGTCAAAATTAATTTTAGGAGGTAGGAGCAAGAAAAAGGCACTGGGTTTTCTAGATTCCCAGTCTTTTTATATCCAAAGTTACTTCATTATGAATCTGTTTTACTGTTTGGTCACAGATTAGATTCAAGAACAGAACATTTTTACATAGAAATATTTTACAGAGATAAAATATTTGAAAATAAATGAAATAGCCCATGAGAAAATGACTGCATAATCTCTGTATCATTATACAAGTACTATTTATGTTTCTTGGCATTTGAAGATAGAATGTCTTTCACATAGAATTGCCCATTTCTCAATATTAATGACAAGTTTTAAATGCAGCATCACTAGAAAGTTATTTGGAATTTCTGCTTACCAGCATTTCCCATTCAATCATAAATATTTCCTTTAAAATAGGCTCTCTAGAGTTCACGTGCAGCTACTAGGGTTTAAATGTTAATATAGTACATGTGAATCAGAACCAAAGGGCTTTCAATGTCATTTTCTACCAAAGCAAGCAATTTTAGCCTTCAAAAGTATATTATTTAAATTAAGTAAAGAATGTTGACACACCAACTGTTTAGAATTGGTGGTATATTTAGACATTATATGGTCTTTTCTTTAAATTTTTATAATAAACTTAAAAAACCCTATTGAGGAAGCTAATTCATTCACTTTCCCATTTATTCAGCGAAGATAAAGTAAAGTTCTTATGCTTTACCCACACTACTATGTGTAAAATAAAAAGATGATTACCAAACAGTCCACCTTGACAGTTCATAGTCTAGAGAGGAAACAAACATGGAAAACTAATGTATTGTAAGATTTCTGAAGAATTGTAAAATAGGTGTGGGTTTCTGAGAAGTCACAAGGAATGAATAGAAAATGCAGAGCACTGGGAAAAATTTGTAAATTGGGTAAATTGTCTTGGTAATTATGAGACCTCCAAATGCTCACTGTGAGAAATGATACCTGGGAAAAATTTGAGACTCATGTTTAGACTCAAAGGTATTTCTTTCCCAGACCAGAACCCTTGAACACTTTTTTTCTAAGACTATGGTACTCCCTATATACCTGTTCTCATTTTTCTTGTCCAGAGATGTCCTTGGTGCCTACTCTGCCTGTCTTTGGAATGAGAAGCAACTTATATAACAATCCCCTTAATTCCTTTTGCTCTAAAGGATCTCTGAACATCTCTTTGTTTAAAGATTTTTTTATTATTGTTATTTTTCTATTTTTAGAGTTTACAGACTCTAGAAATCTAGTATTTAGACTGTGTTCTTTCATCTCTTCTTAGATTACCTCACAATGCTTCTAACATTACAAATTTTCAATTAGTAGGTCTGTAAGAAAGCATACATGTCTCCATTTTCAACATTCTATGTGTCTTAAAAGTCTATTACACTGTATATTCTTCATTGACATTTTCAGATAGAAAAACAATTATACATTTGAAGAACATAAAACTTTGAGAGATGCGCACTTGAATCCAATGGAGGGCTGGGGATGTAGCTTGGTGGCAGTGTGCTTACCCAGCAGGTGAAAGTCCTTGGCTCAATCCCTCGCATGGTAAGTAAACAACAACAATTCAATTGAATTCAGTTGAATGTTCAGAGTGTGTGTGTCTGGCTGATATACAATTCATCTTTGACAAACTTGTAAGGTTTGTGATTTTCTTTGTAGTAACTCATTCAGCAGAGCTGCCCTTAAAATTATTTCCAGTTCTGAGTTATGATGGTTCTTAGCTATCTAGAGTATCTTGAAGTAACAAAGGAATTTACACAGCTTGCCTTATCAAGGCTGTCAATTATGCTAGGAATAGAAACCTACTCCAATTTGCTTAAGTATGCTTAAGATTTGTGCCATTTCCAGTAAATAAAAAAATTATGTTCATCATCCCACATCCCATCTTACTATGTAATGTTTGGTATGAATTGTATCTTGATTCAAATGACAAATTATGGGTAACCTTACCAATCAAGGTGGAATGTGAACTTTTATTACACAGATATAGTGGTAACTTAATAAAACCATGAACAGTTAATATTTTCTCTCCCCTCCTTCCTCCACTTTTCTCTTCAATATCTATGCAAAGAGACAGAGTCTATTCGAGGTAAGATAGAGAGTTGATGAACCTGGTGGTCATTTATCACACAAAATTTTATGGAACCTTTATCATGCCAAATATTTTACAAGACACAGAGTATGTAACATAAATGACATTTTCTGGCATAATATTGTCTACTTGAAAAAACAGATAAATAAGCAGATAATTACTATAATATGGTATATACATATATAGTAATACCACATTATAGTAATTACTATAATGTGGAATATTAAGCCACTTAGTTGATATAAGTACAAAGTAACAAGGGTCAGAGAAGACGACTAGGTGAATCAACCTGAAGGAGATACAGCACATCTAGAATTTTATTGAGCAACTATTAGGCATAATTTTAATTACTAGCATTCTAGAAACACTCTAAAAATAAAAACACTGATGGGTGGTGTATATCATATTTTTGAGATTTTACTATGATTTTTTATAGTTTTAAGTAAAAGGTATATAGTGGTAATTGAATTTTCAGTCACAGGTAGTATCCAAAAATAATCAAGACCCCTATTTCTTTGGAATATATGCTTAATAGACACTTGTATGAATGAATGCAAATACAATCTACAATGAGTTACCACTCAGCCTGTACACCATTAGTAACAGGTAAAAGGCTGTCTATTCCATGTGTTAGTAAAGATTGCAAAAATACTTCATACATTATTTTAGAAGTACAAATTGATACAATTATTTTGAGAAATAGGCTGTATCTCATTAGTCAGTATGTATCAGAAATGTAGATAAATAGATGGATAAATAGATAGATGATAAAAATACAGATACAGATATGCATATATTTGAAGACAAAGATATATACACAAATCATATGAAGGAATGAATAGATACATATTCATATACATACATATGAAAATAACCAAGACATTTCAAGTATGGGTTCCTACCCAATAGAAAATTTTATGACCACATTTTGTACATACAAAAAATTACTTTAGCAATGTTATGATAATGATCTAAACTTGGGGAAGAAACAGTGGAAAAGATAAATCATATATGTATATTTAACATTTAACTCAACTAAAAACAGGCTACTATGTTGTTAGAGATTCATTCTTGCAAGCATCACATGTTCAAAAACACTCAGATACATAGATAGGTGAGCAGAAAAGAAATTGATGACTTCATGGGGAAATTAACATGGCTTAGAAAATATTTCAGTCAATGACATTTCAGTACCCAAATGCTAAGTTTCAGTAGATGCTGAACTTAATACCAAAGAGTATTAACACAATGAGCACTGACAACAGATAGGGAGCTGAACAGAAATGATCTGCCACCTTATCTCAGGGAATGTTCTAGTTCACTTGCACCTGATGATTCTGTCAGAATATTAACATTTTTTCCTATGTAATTAAGCAATGAAAGCTCCATCATTATCCACTACACTTAAATACCTGTGAAAAAATGATATATTTCAAGCTCAATATTGATTATAAATTGTTTTATTATGTTACAAATATATCTTCTCTTTTTTCTAAGTACATATGCAAAAATCATTGAATATTTAGGACAAAATATATCTTTAAGGCAAATAAAGATAATTGTATAAAACTAAAACTGGTTAATGAAAAAAATCCAGAAAAATAATACTGAAACTTTAATAAGTATGTCTTTGTTCTGAGTGGAAAAATCATTTAAAATGTTTAAAAGAATATATGTAAATTAATGGACTCTCATCCATAACTTAAATCCAAGAAATACTTTGCCAAAAATTTGAGAGCTTTATGTTTTCTCTAAAGTATGTATTTCAATTTCAAATCTAAAGTAATTAGTCTCCATTTCAGAAGAAAGCTTTTCAAATACTTGTAACATGCCTCTGAAAATCTAAGTAATAAAAAGAAAATTCTCTCTATAAAATTTTCTCCATACTGTCCTGCATACCAAAGATACCTGGAAGATACTCTAAGCTGTCAAGACCTGCCAAATGATAAAAGGGAAAATGATGAAAAGAAGTGGAACCTTGGAGCTGACCTCCTAAAAGCCAAAATTCCTCTTGGGATTTCTGGATACAAAAGAGACGGTTCAGTACTTCTCCAAGAAGACCGGATCACATTAACTTATTCAAATACAAGGTCAGATCTCAATGTTTATAGGTTTAAAGCCGTCCCGTATGTGCCTTGATAAGGGAAAAAAATTGACAAATCACACCTTTGAATAAATTCATTTTAATCCCTTTCTTCCTTTTGATGTAATAAAAATAGTCTTGTCATGTAGCTACGATTGCATTTAATGGTTGTCATTTACAGAAATGGAAAATGGTATCTGAATGTAATGCCTTCAAATATGGCTAATAGCATTTTTACATAGGGAGAAAAATACTTTTATTCTACATGAATAAGACCATTGCTTCATGATGATGATTATTGAAAATTCAGCAGCTTTCTTATTATAGAGTAATGGTAAGAACAGCTCCATCTCTTCACTGTCATTTATGTTAAAAAATGGTAATCCAAGCAAATCTATATTCCTAATGTTTGCTGTAACCCCATTAGTTCTCAGACAAATTCATATCAAAAGTCTTGCCTAATTATTACCACTTTACCTGATTTTAATCTCATATTTTAAATAATAAAGATGTCTCAATCTGTTATATTTTAAGATGACCCAGTAAATGCTCTTTTATTTTTTTCCATTAAGCATTTCTTAAGCATATAACTTGTCACTTCTGTACTAATTTGCTGTAACACTCAATGATAAGTGGACATTAATTAATGTTAAATTACAATGGAATTTTTATGGAATTACAGGTGACAACCGCATCAAAACTAAATGAGTTCATCATGATTAAACTTATTACCATTTCTAATTAACCTTGAGTGCTCCTGGATGTTAACTGCACACCAGGCAAATATATATGTAGACAGCAGCTTCTACTGAAAGCAAGCCCTAGACATCACACAGCATTAAGAGAGTTTAAGAAAAAATGTCACAGGCCACATTGGTACTCCTTGAGTATGCAAAGAATCAGAAAATGAAAACATCAACTGTTGTCTGGAGACACTGGTCAACAAAATTGTTCTCAAAACAAAAGTCAGAAAGAAACCTTCCACAAATTGAATTCACTCTGACTGCCATGGGCAAGCGTATGGGGAAGGCTTGTTTAAGCCCTTGTATTGAATGAAATTAAGCTCTGCACTTTACTACTTGCCCCCATTCCCAACAGCAAAGTGTTCTTTAATGAATGTTACTAGACCACAAACATTACGCCTGGAACCTGTTTATATCTTTCTCCATGAAGTGAGGAGGTCAAGGACACAGAGAAGAACTGATGGGGTCTTTATCTGTTTCCAGTAGGTCTACTAGAGTAGATTTCAATGTATTTCAGAAAGTGAAAAAGGACAATCACAACACCTCCCAATCCTAAAGCCCCATTTCCTAAATGTGAAAATGTGCTGCTGGTAATGTGATGCAGGGAATAAATCTGACTGACAGACTCAACTTCTAATCCTCAGAATCCATCCCTGCATTTGACCCAAAACCCAGGCAATGACTGAGCAGGATCTTTGCAGCAATTTCTGAGACTCTTCCAGAACAGCAATTTTAATGAATTTGCATGGAATTGCACTACAATCTAAGACCAACAGCATTTTTCTCTTCCTTCCCTTTCCCAGGGGTAAAAATACATCCCTACGGAAATTCAATGGCTATTTTTTTCTAGCATTTTCATCTGCTTTTGACAACTGTTTCTTGGAAGACTCGTGTGAAATCACCAAATCATCAGTGGAAAAAAAAAAAAAACAAGACAGAAAATTCTGATGAATGAGTGTAACTTTATCAATCTCCAGGGAAAGTACTCAGTAATAGGGGAATATGTTCAAAAAGAGAATTTAATCAAGAAAGTGTCATTAATGTCACCACATTATATTCTTCAGCATAATATGAAATTTGTATTGACAAATACAAATTAAAACTAAGTTATTGACAAATTGTCAACTCAGTTTAGGATCAAATGTGTGATTTTTCTTAATCACATTGAAATTGTATCCATATACCTACCAACATATTTTACATATTTCTGTTCTGTATTCAGTATTATTAAAACTTAGGTACTATGTAATTTAAGTAATGCAAATATTTGGAAAAATGGACAATTGTATTAGAGTTTAAAAACATCTGACATAGTACTGAGTTAAGAGGCTTCTATTGCTATCACATATGTTATTACAATTTTCTATACTTTGCAAGCAATGAAGCAGTTAAGTGCTACTGACAAGGTTCCATTTTTGGAGGGTAAAGTTGTATTGCGAGATTGCTATGCTGATGTCTTAAATCAAGATGACTCCTCCACTAAGTTTCTTGTAAACCTTTCAATAGCGAGTCTTTATTTTGACAGTCTCAGTATTTTGCACTGCCTAACCTTGAACTCATGATGTTCCTGCCTCAGCCTTCTGACTGCAGGGATTATTAACATGTGTCACATTCTCAGCTTGAATCCTTTTGTTTATACTCTCAAGCAGTGGATATTAGAAACCATCCTGTTTCATGACATTGGCTCACCACTACGATCCAAATTAAAATGTTTTGGTCTCAGATATCCATCGCAGGATACTCCACATACTCATGCCTAGTGTTTGGTGCACAGGTTCCTGCTCCATTCTAACCCATCATCCTACTGAATACATACTATATATAGTTGTTTAATGTCTTCTATCCTCCTATCCTAAAACACAATTATGGATTATATACTCTACCACATTAATTAGCAAATAAAAATATTTTGTATTTTATCTGAGTCAGATGACTGTATTTCCTCTTCAAGTGAGTATTTGGCCACATATTGTCAAGTCTTTTTTAGCTTGTTATTAGTGTATGTTACTTATACAGAGGAGCTTCCTTGTGATACTTATACACATGCATATAATATTCTTTGATAAAATTTACCCACTCTATTAGTCTTTCTTATTCCCCTTTTTAAAATAATTTCTAGTGGATTTGATTATTCTATTTTCATACATGTATATGAAGTACCTCAATTATATTAGCCCTCTTTTTTCACTCTCTTCCTTCTACTAAGTTACCCCTTCAAACAGTTCTATATTCTGAATATGAAAGAGAATATGAGATATTCATTTCTCTTACTCTGACTTATTCACATAACGTGATGATTTCAAGTTCCATCCATTTTCCTACAAATGAAATAATTTCATTCTTCTTTATGGCTATAAAACTCCATTGTGTATATACACCGCATTTTCTTTATCCATTCATCAGTTGATAGGCACGTAGGTAGGCTTATTCCATAGCTTGGCTATTGTGAGAAGTGATGTTCTAAATATGGGTGCAAGTATCTCTACTGTATGCTCACTTACATTCCTCTGAATATATGTCCAGGAGTGGAACAGCTGGATACTATACTATGCTATTTTTAGGTTTTGAAGAACCTTCATACTTATTTCCATAGTGACTGCACTAATTTATATTTCCCCCAACATTGTATAAGGTTTGCTTTTCCCACATCTTTGCCAACATTTGTTGTTTGTCCTCTTGGTGATTATTATTGTGAATATGGTGAAATGGAAGATAATGTCAAGATTTGTTAAATATGCAAAAAACAAATTTAAAAGAGCTGCCGCAGAATTTAAGTGAAGGTGAAGACTAACAATTATTGTGCAATAAGATAATGACCTCATGTGTTTCTGAACAACCATTTTAGAATATTGTTCTCCACTGTGAAGAACTTACTTTGCATTCAGTCTTTTTCTAAACCTGAGTGAAATACTTTATTTTCTTTGAGAAAACATGAGGCCAATGAATATTTGGGACATATGAAAGACTTACCCTTTATTAATTATTTGGATCATTTAAAAATGATACTATCTGGGTGCTTGCCAGTGGCTCAAACCTATAATCCTAGCTACTTGGAAGGCAGAGATTGGGAAAATCACAGTTTGAAACCAGCCTGGCCAAATAGCTTGTAAAACCCTGTCTCAAAACTACTCAGCACAAAAAAGGGCTTGTGGAGTGGTTCATGTGGTAGAGCACCTGCTGAGCATGAGTTCAAACCCTGGTATCATCAAAAACAAGATACAATATAATATGAATATCTTAAAAGAAACCTGTACATATAATTATGCACACCAGGTAATTTCCATCTAGTCAGATATTATTTAGACACATTTTGTAAGCTAAGTCAGCTTATAATAAACCTCTTGTCCTCCTTCATCCTTCACTTCTTCTTGTTTTGCTTCCTTTTACTTTATTTCCTTCATCAGGAGTGACAGAATGCAAACATTCTATCTATTTTTCCATACTAATCTTATCCTGGCAGAATCTCCAATAGGTATTTCAACATATCAGTGATATACTAGTATGACACTTTGGTTATTGCAAAAAATACTAATAGCACTTTCATCAAAATGCTTCATGTGAAGTATGACCAATGACCCCTTTCTCTAAGACATTGTCTTTCCTCTCATCATCATTTATGTGCACACTCATTTTTATGTCAATTCCTTGATTGGATTATCATCAATTTCATACCACAGGGTCATGAGGGCATAAGAAAGATTCAGCCACAGTCTCCTTTTGTAATAGAGTTGGTACCTATTCAGACTGCTGAAACAGGATAAAAGGATTTGCTTTTCATCATAGGACAAATTAAATTTTAATTGCCTGTTAAAACACAAATGTCAAAAGCAAATCTTAAAGGCAGGGTTGCAGTCCTCTTATGTATCATGTTTTACTCCAATTTGCATACAAATTAATTCTTTTCTTCATTTTCAATATATATTTTCACAGAATATATTAAAGCTTTATTCTAAAACATTATATACTAATTCAAAAGTAATAAAGATAAAGAAATATATATGATATATGTGTGTACAAGCCAAATAATCAATTTCTTGTGTCAAAATTAAGACTTCTTTCATATTTTTATCATAACCTCAGATAATCATCTCAGGCTAATATAGTTTTTTAAAACAGAACTGTTTCTATTATCATACACTGCAAATTATCAAATTAAATGTAGTTTTTGGTCTTGGGGTATTATCCTGGTTTGCAATACAATAGTATGTTTTTGATGTACATTTCCTCCTTTATGGTTCCTTTTAAACTATACTTATTTTAGCAATGACAAGAATGTTTTGTTGGCAGCAAGTTATGTCCTGCTATTGTCTGGGAAGACTTGAGAGTGAAAAGCAAAAAATAAATTCTTAAAATCCTATCATTGCCAATGTGAACTTAATTATTTAGTTTCATTCAATTATCATTCAAATATGGCATGTAATTGTGAAACTTATGGAACTATGAAAGTGGAAATTTATAATGATGCAGGCTTAATTTCATTAATTTAATGCATAAAGCACATATTACACAGAGACAGACATCAAATTAAAACTCTCAGACTCTAATTAGCTTTAGATATATCTTATGTCTAATTGATATGGCTGTCATAATTAATTTAAATACTGATTTCAACCTCACTATGATGTAAAAAAATACTTCATTAATAACCTTTAAAGAGAAATAGTATAAGATGGACATAACTATGAATGTCAAAAACATAGATATACATATATATAAATATTTCCTAGTTTTTTATATAGACAGTGGATCACATAGGAAATACAGTACTAAAATCTGATATTTATGAGTAAATTATCAGTGTCACATTTGAGAGTCCTATGATTAACTCAACTTTTTAAAATTCACAGAATATTCAGAATATTTATTTCAATCACTAATTGTAAATCTTTTCTACCAAGATTATGCAAATAAAGTATTTGACAGATTGAAGAATATTTCTATACATTAG
The DNA here is from genome assembly GCF_047511655.1 of Castor canadensis. NCBI lineage: Eukaryota > Metazoa > Chordata > Mammalia > Rodentia > Castoridae > Castor > Castor canadensis. The sequence goes on from NC_133400.1 coordinate 23,315,004, forward strand.
ATGGAGATAGAGATAGATAGGTAGATAGAAGATAGACAGATAGACAGATACAATGTGGATTAAAGATGAACAGGTTAGTAAAGAAATCACCTGTCTAGGCACAGGCTGTGTTGATACAGAATAATTAATTATTTAAAAGAAAGTGTAGGGCTTACTTTTAAAAGATGACAACACATACTCCATTAATCATCAGGATGTCTTAGTTTTTATGTAAAAGTTCATTTTCCTGCATAGACATACCTTCTCTGTTAGTGTGCTTATCCACATCTATATCCTGAATTGGATGGGATCTAAATAATGTATATGTCAACATTATGTGAGTATGAGATAATATTTTTTTATTTGGTCATTTTAAATCTAAATAAAACTTTTATATATTGTCTCTTATAGATATAGTACAGGCATGTACTTTTAATTACCAACAGATTGAATGCCAATGAAATGAAAATTCCAATGACATTCTTCACAGAAACAGAAAATAAAATCCTAAAAATCATGTAAAAACAAAAAAGACCAAAAATAGCCAAAGCATTCCTGGACAAAATAAGCAATGTTGGATGTTTCATAATATCTGATCTTGAGCTATATTACAGAGCCAGAGCATCAAAACCAACATGATATTGATATTACTGGAGTCCCAGGGCAGAAGAACAACTCCAGGATTTCAACATATCAGGTCCAGTCATTCACCCCAATATGGTAAATATTAAGAGGAGAGTAGTGGTGAATGGCAGAAGAAAGGGGATTTATTACTACACATGAGACGAGCACAGAAAGAGGGAGTTCTCATTTTAACAAATCTTCAAAGATGAATTTTAAATTTAAATAAAGAAAGAATTAGACAAGGGGAAGATGTACAGAGTTATGTAGTCTCAGTCACAGTGTGGCCTTGTTGATCATCATCTTAGTTCTGACTCTAATTCTGTAAGGAGTCTGGTTAAGTTTTATTATTATAATAATTTGAAAGGAGCAATGGGTTTCCCAAGAGGTGATTACTTATGATTCAGTGTTAGTAATCACTATAAGTAGTTTTCTTCATTTGTGGAGTGTTCTGTCCTGTGAGGCTCTGCTGTTCCTTTCCTTGGTTGTAGTTTGGGTCCTTCAACCCAAAGATGTCATCGATCAGTACTATCCTTCCTGGAACCAAATGTGAAGACAGCAGAGATTCAGAGCAAACCACAAAATGGAACAGGAATGGCAAGTTTTTCTCTGACAGGTAACATGTGGGTCTATGTGAGAATTCAGTGTTTTTTAGCAAAAGTAGTATCTAAGTACCTATTATGTTGGCACGTAAATGGACATGTAAACCAATGGCATAGAATAGAAGATCCAGAAATAAGTGTACAAAGATATAGTCATCAAATTATTGATAAAAGTGCTATAGTATACAATGTAAAAAAAGAAACTTCTTTTCAAAAGTCAGTGCTGGGAAGACTGGATGTCCACATGAAGCAGAGTGAAACTATCTCCCTATCTCTCACCTTGTAGAAAAATCAACTTAAAATGGATCAAAGACTTAAATGCATGACCTGAAACTTTGAAACTATTAGAGAAAAACATTTGATGACAGACATAGGAGGTTATTTTCTCAATAGGACTCCAATAGCTGAGGAAATACTAATGAGAATTGAAAAATGAGATTTCATCAAATTAAAATTTCCTGCAGAGCAAAAGAAATAATCAACATAGTACAGGGACAGCCTAAAGAATGGGAGAAATTTTTGCCAGCTATATATCTATCAGGGGATTAATATCCAGAATATATAAAGAATTTTAAAAAATTAAATTCCAAAACAGAAAGTAATTCAATCAATAAATGGACAAATGACTTGAACAGATGCAATACAAATGAAGAAGTATCAATGGCAAATGAATGAAAAAGTGCTTAACATCTTTAACCATCAGAGAAACACAAATCAAAAATATATTGAGGCTGGAGCCAATGGATTACTGCCTCCTAGCTGCTCAGGAGGCAGAGATGAGGAGGATTATGGTTCAATGCTAGCCCTGGCAAAATATTTCTTAAGATGTTAACTCAGAACAAAAATCGCAAAAAAAGGCTAATGGTATAGGTCCTGAGTTCAAACCCCAATACTGAAAAAAAAAAAAACCCACTACATTGAAATTCTATGTCAGCCAAGTCACATGGCTATCATCAAGAAAATGAGGGGTGGGGCAAGATGGCAGAGGAGTAGAAGCTTTCCTCATTAGGGACCTGGAATAAAAGTTTAGATAACAAAGAAAAGATTACATGTAGAATTGCCAAAGAGAGGAAGATCATGGAAAAACACAAAACAGTGACAGGATATCTGAAAAATGCTGGTGAATAAAAGACACTAGAGAGAAACAGTTTGCAGCACCAGCTCCAGCTCCCTCACAGGGAATGGAAAGCCAAGCCCTCCACCTCAATGTAAGCCAGGAAGTTGCCATAGCAAACTGGTACATGTAACTCTGGGACAGTAACTATGCCACCCTCAAACCCTCACCTAGAGCAGTGATAGCATGGGACAGCAATTTCCCCAGTGTCACAGGCTAGTAGCAGACAAGACAATCCCTCATCCCTCTGAGAACTGGGTGAAGGAACTATCTTGAAAGGGCATCCTGGTTAAGTCTCACATTCTGGGGGACCTGAAAACAGAGACAATTACTCCTTGGGCATCTTGAGACACCTAGCTGCAGAGATACTTTGATTTGCAGCAGCTGAAAAGTTAAAAAGAGCTGGGGTAGAGAATTGGCAACCCTGCCTAATTGCCTGAGGAAAATCTCTAAAACAAAGCACCTCGACTTCGCTGGCAGAAATCTCAGCTATCTGAAGTTCCTTGAAAATTGCTGAGCTTGGGAACTGAGCAATACAGGTGATTCAAAAAATAATAGTCCAGAGAGTTTTGGAACTACCAGCCACAGTGTTCCAGTGGGAATTTTCACCAGAGGCAAATTTAGCCAGAGAGAGAGCCAGATGGGCTAATCTGAGCATTCTTAGCAGGAAAACAGCAAAAACCACGGAAGTCAGAGGACCCACTTATTCCATAGCAGCTACATTGAACTAGGTCAATTTAAAAAGTAAGCACCCAACCCCCACTGGCAGAGAACTCAAGTTAGAGCTGCTGCTTGACTGCAAACAAATATATACAGGGAACTTCAAACTAAGCAAAATTGGAAATTTAAAAAGGTTGCAGCCTGTGCAATTCCAGGCAATGGAACCATAGTGTCTGCATGAGAGACTGTCACCAGAGGTAGAAAGAGAGAGGTTGAGATTTTGATGTGGGCAGTATGAAAAGCAGCAAAAGGCCAAGAATCAGTAGCCCTGTCCTATTAACTGCTATCTACCCATAGAACCAGTAGCCCTGCTGGTTCACATCTCACCCACCGCAGCAGAAAGTCTCACCCTCCCAATTTATAGGGGGCTTTGCAGACCCAAAACAACTCAGAGGGCAAAGTTTTTTTAAAAGAAGTGGCCTGGTAAATTTAAACTTCAAGTATCAGCTACCCTCCCCTGAGACCTCTTGTACTACCTAAGCTAGAGGTGCAAATCTGCCATTTTCAAACCGTTCCCTTGACAACCAGGGCAAAAAGAACTAACTTGGGAAAATGCATTTCTCTTCAACAAAAGATATAAATGCCTTTGTTTGTTTGTCTTGGTTTTGTTTCTATGTTTTGGTTTTTGTTTTTCCCCTTCATCCAATTTGTTTTTCCTTGGCTCTTCTGGCTTTTTCTTTCTTTCTTTTTTACTTTTCTGTTTTTATACCTTGGTTTCTAATTGTAACCTTTTTTCTTCTTCTCTTTTTTTTCTCCTTATCCCAAAGCCTCTCTATTTCTCTGTTATAAATATGCAAGTTTGTCTCATACTACTATTTCCTTCATCTACTATACTTCTTTTAATGGTCCCCCTGCTCTCCTATCCCCACATTTAACCCCCATAATACTCAATTTTAATCCTTATGCCTTTCATCCAGTCTTAAGCTCCCAGGTCATTACCCAATAAACCATAGTTTTGCTCCCATATAACCTTACTAGGGAGACAGGTAAGTGTTCCAATTATTTCTTACTCATTCAATTACTTGATTTATTGCTTAATTATTAACCTATTTAATGCTGTAGATTCTCTACTCACCTGAGGAATTAAAAAGAAACAAAGACCAACAGATAAACAAATCACAGTAAAGAAATTAAATATAAAAACCCAAGGAATTAGCTCACCTTCAAACTCCCATAACTCAACATATGAATCTGAAGATAATGAATTTGCTGAAATGTCTAAAAGAGAATTCAGAAGCCTACTGTTAAGAATAATCAGACATCTCAACGAAGATTCCAATAATCAGATCATTGAAGCTTAGAAACCAATTCAAAATCTAGACAAGAAAGTCAGCAACATGAAAGAGAAATTCAACAAGGAAATGGAAATTTTGGAAAATAGCTAAGTAGAAATATTAGAAGTGAAAACCTCAATAAATCAAATACAAATCACAATCCATAGTGGATAGTATTATTAGCAGACAAGATGAAACAGAAGAAAGAATATCAGAAGTGGAGGGCAAGGTAGAAGAGTTATTCCATGCAAACAATCAAAGAAAAAAATGAGTACAATATACAAGATCCCTGGGACATAATTAAAAAACCAAACCTAAGCATTCACAAGGTGGGAGAAAAAGCAAAAATGCAAATCAAAGGCATAGGAAATATATTCAATATAATCATAGGAGAAAATATCCCAAATCTATGTAATGGCATAGACTCCTAGGAGGCTTGTGATCTCCAAATAGACATGACCAGAAAAGAACAAAACCAGGTGACATCATAATTAAAATGCCAAAACTAGAAAACAAAGAAAGTTTCAGAAAGCTACAGAAGAAAAGTTTCAAAGCTACAAAAGTTTCTTTGTAGCTACAGAAGAAAAGCTACAAAGAAAGTTTCAAAAGCTACAGAAGAAAATACCAAGTTCCACATAAAGGTAAACAAATAATTAGGTCCACTGTCTCAGCACAAAACCTAAAAGCCAAGAAAGTATAGAGCAATATAATTTAAGTTAGAGAAAACAGCTGCCAATCAAGAATACTATATCCAGCAAAGCTGTCCTTCAATCTTGATAGATAAATAAGGACCTTATAAGGTAAGGCTATGATAAAATTGTCCACTAAGCCTGCAAGGATACTCAAAGGAATAATTCACTTGAAAGAGGATAAAAAATTCAAAAATACAAGAGGCCAGATATCAGATATAAAACTCAAAACAGGAATTTTCAAAACTATGAGGGGTAGGAAAGGAACAAGCTTTTGCAACTCAGTAAACTATCAAAATTCAAAGATGAACAAACACAAAAGTAAAGAACAGTGAACACATGACTCAATCTGGAACAACAATAACAACTAATAATAAAAGAGAAACAGAAGAGTCAGTAAATACTTCTCAGTTATAACCTTAAGTGTAAATGAACTTAATTTTCCAATCAAAAGATGTAGATTGTCTGATTCGATCAAAAATTAAGATTCAACAATATGTCATCTACAGGAAAAACACTTTACAACCATGACATGCACAAACTAGGCTAGAAAAAGATTTATCAGGCATGCAAAAATGAAAAGCAATCAAAATTAGCTATTCTCATATCAGACAAAGCAGATACTACACAAAAATCATTCAGAAGAGATAAAGCCCACTGTGTACTAAGAAAGTGAGCAATCTAGCAAGAAAATGTAATAATTCTAAATACATAAGAACCAAACAGTGCCACAAGTTCATAAAACAAACATATCTGAGCTAAGTGATAAGTGCAGATACAATTGTAGTGGGAGATCTCAACACTCCATTGTCATCAATAGACAAAACATCCAGACAAATAATTAACTAAAATATCCTAGAACTAAACAATACCATGGAGAAAAGGGCTTAATAGATCTTTATAGCATCTTCAATCTTATGTCAGCAGATTATGCATTTTTCTCATCAGCTGATCAAACTTTCTACAAAACAGATCTCAGGTCATAAAGCAAAATTTAACAAATACAAACAAACAAACAAACAACAAACAAAACATCCCCTCTAGCCTAACAAACCATAATGGAATAAAATTATTAATCAATAGCAAGGAGAACCACAAAAAACATTAAAAATCCCAGAGATTCAATAAAATACTTTTGAAAAATCAATGGGTCATTGCAGAAATTAAGAAAGAAATTAAAAAGTTACAAGACAAATGAAAATGAGGACATAACTTACTAGAATGTGTGAGACTCAGCTGAGGCAGACTTAAGATGGAAATTTATAACCAGGAGCACCCACATCAGATAATTAGCATGATCTCAAACAAATAATCTGTTGATGCACCTCAAACTTAGAAAAGCAAGAGGAATCTTAATTGTAAAAGATAAAAAGAGATTATAAAACTCAGGGCAGAAATAAATCATTTGGAGACAAAGAAAACAATCCAATGAATCAGCAAAACAAAAGTTGGTTCTTAAAAAAATTAAACCAGATCAATAAATCTTGAGGCAAATTAAGTAAAAAAGAAGAAAGGAGAAGACCTGAAATAATAAAATTTGAGATGACAAAGGTGATATTACAGCAGATACCAGTGAAATTCAGAAGATATATGGGGATATTTTGAAAAGCTATGTTCTAGCAAACTTAAAAATTAAGATGAAATTCTTGACACAAATGACACACCAACATTGAGCAAAAAAGACTTTAAAAAGAGTAAACAGAGCTGTAACTAGCAACTAGATTGAGATAGTTATAAGGAACCTCCCATAAAAACGAGTTCTTGATGGTTTGTTAATTCTACCAGAACTAACACAATGCCCCTCAAAATATTCCATAAAATACAAAAGGAAGTAATACAGACAAACTCATTCTAATACTGAAATGTCAAATAAAGACACTTCAAAAAAAGAAAGTTATAGGCCAATATCACTAATGAACATAGATGAAAAATTCTTCTATAAAATACTTGCTAACAGAATACAATACATTTAAAAGATCATACATCATGAAGAAATAGTTTTCATTCCAAGAATGCAAGAATGGTACAACATATGCACATCAAAAAACATAGTACAACACATGAATGCAATCCAGGACAAAAACCACATCATCATCTTAACAAATGCAGATAAATCCTTCCAAGAAATTCAACAACATTTTATGATAAAAGTTCTGAAAAAACTAGGATTTGAAGGAAACTTCCTCAACATCATAAAAGCTGTATATGACAAACTAATAGTTAACATCATACTAAAAGCGGGAAAACTGAGACCATTTTCTCTAAAATCAGGAATGAGGAAAGGGTGTCTGCTCTCTCCATTCTTATTCAACATCATACTGACATTCCTAACTGGAACAATAAGACAGGAAAAAGAAATAAAAGTGATTCAAACAGAGAAGGAAGAAGTGAAATTCTCCCTATATGCAGATGATATGATCATATAGCTGAAAGACTCTAAAAACTGTATCAAAAACCTTTTAAATTTCCTAAGCACATTCAGCAAAGTAACATGATACAAAATGAATGCACAAAAATCAGTAACATTTCTATACACAAAGTCAAAGAAATAAACAAGGGAAATAATACCATTTACAACAGCTTCAAAAAACTTAAGATAACTAGGAATAAGTTTAATGAAGTTAGTAAAAGACCTATACAATGAAAATTATAAATCTCTACAAAAAGAAATCAGTGAAGACATTAGAAAATAGAAGAATATCCCATGATCATAGATCCACAGAATCAATATTGTGAAAATTTATTACAGAAAGCAGTCTATGTATTTAGTAGAATCAGTATCAAAATGCTAATGATATTCTTCACTTACATAGAAAAGTCAATCCTAAAGAAACAAAAATTAAATCATGGGAAAGAAAACAGGTGATTTAAACCACCAACTAGCCTATCAAAAACATGGTTTCACATACCAAGTAAAGTGATGGGAAGAAGAAAAAGGGATGAAACCTATCTTTCCCCCAAAATAATTTAACATAGGACTCAGAGGGAAATGAAGAAAATGGATACCCAGTTTAGACTTCAACCAAACAATGATAAATGACACCTAGGAACCCAACAATATCAACAAAAACACCCTCAAAGAAGAAATCCTGTGAAAAAATCACTGAGAATTACAGGGAGATGATACTAGACATGGTTAAGCAAAATACACAAGAGGTACACAAGAAATTTCAAGACACCAAAAATAAAGAATACAAGAAGACACAGAAACAAATAAATGAACTCATAGAAGCCCTACATAAACACCGAAGTGAAACAGAGAACCCTATAAATAGAGAGATGAATGAATTAAAGCTGAAAATAGACAATATTAAAGAAGAAATGACCCACGATATGGAAAACTTCAGAAAAAAGAATGAAACAGAAACACAAAACACAATGGAAGGCCATTGCAGCAGACTAGAACAAGTGGAAGACAGAATATCAGAACTTGAAGATAAAATGGAAATTAAAGGAAAAACTTAAGATCTGTTAGTCAAACAATGTAAGACCTGAGAAAGGAATATGCAAGAACTCACCAAATCCATCAGAAGAGTTGATTCTCAAACCTGAGAATCATGGATATTGAAGAAGGAGAAGAGTTCAAGCAAAGGGATTTATAATACAGTCAATAAAATAATAACAGAAATTTTCCCAAATCTAGAGAAATTTATCCTCATTCAGGTACAGGAAACCTCCAGGACACCTAACAAACTAGACCAAGCTAGAACTTCCCCATAATATATTATCATGAAAACAACAAGCACAGAGAATAGAGAAAGAATATTGAATGCTGTAAGAGAGAAAAAACAAATAACATACAAAGGCAAACTCATCAAAATCCAGCAGATCTCTCAATGGAAACCTTAAATGCAAGAAGGGCATGGAATGAGGTATTCTGGGCACTAAATGAAAATAATTTCAACCCTAGGATACTCTACCAAGCAAAACTACCATTCAAAATAGATGGAGCAATAAAAGTCTTCCATGATAAGCAGAAACTAAAATAATATACGACCACCAAGCCACCACTACAAAAGGTTCTCAAAGGAATTCTACACACAGAAAATGAAAGCACTAAAACCACATGAGGACAGGCAGTAGCAAACCATAGAAGAAGAAACGACAAGGAATCAGAGAGTAACATTGATAAAGCTGCACACAATCAAACCCTTAAACAACTAAATGAGAGGAATCACCACACACCTATCAATATTAAGACTAAATGTCAGTAGATTCAATGGCCCTATCAAAAGACATTATCATGCAAACTGAATTAAAAAGGAACATCCAAAAATCTGTGGTTCACAGGAGACCCATCTCATTGACAGAAAAAAACACTTGGATAGGGTGAAAAGTTAGAAGAAGATTTAGCAAGCCAGTGGCCCCTGAAAACAAGCAGGAGTAGCAATTCTTATCTCAGGAAAAGTAGACTTCAAATTTACATTGATCAAACAAGATAAAGAAGGGCGCTGCACTAATAAAATGAGAAATATGGCAAAAGGAAATAGCAATGATCAACCTATGTGCACCCATCGTCAGTGCACCCAATTTCATCAAACATACTCTAAAGGATTTAAAAGTATATATATACTCCAACACAGTGGTAGTGGGGGACTTTAATACTCCCCCTATCACCAACAAATAGATCATCCAAACAAGAAATTGATAAAGAAATTCTAGAACTAAATCACACCATAGATCAAATGAACCTAGCTAATGTATACAGAATATTTCACCCAACAACTACACAATATACATTCTTCTCAGCATCCCATGGAACTTTCTCCAAAACTGATCATATCTTAGGGGACAAACCAAGCCTCAGCAATATAAGAAAATAGGAATAGTCCAATACATTCTATCTGATCACAACGCCTTAAAACTAGAATGCAACAACAAAACAATAGCAAAAAAATACGCAAACAATTGGAAGCTGAACAACACATTTCTTAATGATCAATGGGTCATTGATGAAATAAAAGAGGACATTAAAAGATACCTAAAAAATTAGCTAGCATTTGTTGCCCTTAACGCAGAGAAACTAAAGCAGATACCTTAAAGCAACTGAGGCCAATAGGAAAAGGGGAACAGGAACTAGAGAAAAGGTTAGATCAAAAAGAATTAACCTAGAAGGTAACACCCACGCACAGGAAATCAATGTGAGTCAATGCCCTGTATAGCTATCCTTATCTCAACCAGCAAAAACCCTTGTTCCTTCCTATCATTATTGCTTATACTCTCTCTACAACAAAATTAGAAATAAGGGCAAAATAGTTTCTGCTGGGTATTGAGGGGGTGGGGGGAGAGGGAGGGGGCAGAGTGGGTGGTAAGAGAGGGGGTGGGGGCAGGGGGGGTGAAATGACCCAAGCCTTGTATGCACATATGAATAATAAAAGAAAAAAAAAGTTCCTGGAAATTAATGAAAATGAAAACATGACCTACCAGAACCTATGGGGTACAGCAAAGGCAGCCTAAGAGGAAAGTTTATAGCTATGAGTGCATATATTAAAAGGACAGAAAGATCTAAAATTAAAAACGTAATGTTACATCTCAAACTCCTGGAAAAATAAGAACAAACAAAACCCAAAACAAGCAGAAGGAGAGAAAGGATAAAAATAAGGGCTGAAATTAATGAAATGGAGAAAACAATACAAAGAATCAACAAAACAAAAAGCTGGTTCTTTGAAAAAATAAACAAGATTGACAGACCCCTGGCAACTCTGACTAAAAAGAGAAGAGTAAAAACCCAAATCAATAAAATCTAGAAATACAAAAGGGGAGATAACTGTAAACATCATGGAAATCCAGGGAATCATCAGAGAATAATTTGAGAACCTATATTTCAATAAATTTGAAAATCTTGAAGAAATGAACAAATTTCTAGATAATTGAACAAAGAAGATATTAACCACCTAATAGGTCTATAACAAAAAATGACATTGAAGCAGTAATAGTTTCCCAAAAAAGAAAAGTCCAGGACCTGATGGATTCTCTGCTGAATTCTATCAAATGTTTAAAGAAGAACTAATACCAACACTCCTTAAACTGTTCCATGAAATAGAAAGGGAAGGAACACTGCCTAACTCATTCTATGAAGCCACTATTATACTCATATCAAAACCAGACAAAGATACCTCCAAAAAGGAGAACTATAGGCCAATCTAAATAAAATAATGGGAAACTGAATACAACAAAGCATCAGAAAGATCATTCACCATGACCAAATTGGCTTCATCCCAGTGATGCAGGGGTGGTTCAACATATGCAAATCTATAAATTTAATACAGCACTTTTTGTCTTCATTTGGTAGGTTCATTTGGTATCTTCTTTTTTTTTATTTATATGTGCATACAACATTTGGTTCACAGAATCAAAGACAAAAATCAACTGATCATGTCAATAGATGCAGAAAAAGGCTTTGATAAGATCCAACAACACTTTATGATAAAAGCTTTGAGAAAATGAGGAATAGAAGTACTGTATCTCAATATTATAAAGGCTATATGTGACAGACCTATAGCCAACATCATACTTAATGGAAAAAACTGAAACCATTTCCTGTAACACCAGAAACAAGGGACGGGTGCCCACTCTCCCCATTCCTATTGACCTAGTCCTGGAATTCCTAGCCAGAGCAATAAGACAAGAAGAAGAAATAAAAGGAATACAGATAGGTTAGAAAAAAACTCTCAAAATAGCCCTATTTGCAGATGACATGATCCTATACTTCAAAAACCCAAAAAACTCTACCCCCAAACTCCTAGACACCATAAACAGCTTCAGAAAGGTATCAGGATACAAAATCAACTTATGAAAATCATTAGCTTTTTTATACACCAACAATGAACAAATTGAGAAAGAATATATGGAAAGAATTCCATTGACCATAGCCTCAAAAACTATCAAATACATAGGAGTAAACTTAACAAAGGATGTGAATGACTTCTACAAGGAGAACTACAATCCTCTGAAGGAAGAGATTGAGGAACACTACAGAAGGTGGAAAGACCTTCTGTGCTCATTGACTGGTAGAATCAACATAGTAAAAATGGCTATACTACCAAAAGCAATCTATATGTTCAATAGTTCCCCTCAAAATCCCAATGACATTTATCACAGAGATTGAAAAAATCTACCCTGAAGTTCATTTGGAAACACAAGAGACTGCGAATAGCCAAGGCAATACTCACCAAAAAGAGCAATACTGGAGGTATCACAATACCCAACTTCAAGCCATATTACAAAGCAATAGCAATAAAAACTGCATGGTACTGGCACAAAACAGTTATGAAGACCAGTGGAACAGAATAGAGGACCTGGATTTGAATCCACATAGCTATGCCACCTAATTTAGGACAAAGGTGCCAAAAACATACAATGGAAAATAGACAGCCTTTTCATCAAATGTTGCTGGGAAAATTGGTTATCTGTCTGCAAGAAACTGAAACTAGATCCATGTTTATCATCTTGTCCTAGAATCAACTCAAAATGGATCAAGGACCTTAATATCAGATCTGAAACTCTGAAGCCAGTACAGAAAACAACAGGGAATTCTCTGGAGGCAATAGGTAAAGGCAAAGACTTCCTCAATAAAATCCTAGCAGCTCAGCAACAAAGAGAAAGGATGGACAAGTGGGACTACCTGAAATAAAAAGCATCTGCACAACAAAAGAAAAGGTCTTTAAACTGAAGAGACTACCCACAGAGTGGGAGAAAATATTTGCTAGCTATACATCAGACAAAGGACTGATAACCAGGTGATACAGAGAGCTCAAAAAACTAAACTCTCCCATAATTAATGCACCATTTAAGAAATGGGCAACTGAACCAAACAACTTTCTCAAAAGAAGAAATTCAAATGGCCAAAAAACACATGAAAAAATGCTCACCATCTCTAGCCATAAAGGAAATGCAAATCAAAACCACACTTAGATTCCACCTCACACTTGTTAGAATAGCCATCATCAAAAACACCACCAACAACAGGTGTTGGTGAGGATGGGGAAAAAGGAACCCCTGTACACTGCCGGTGGGAATACAAGCTAGTACAACCACTCTGGAAAACAACATGGAGATTTGTTTAAAAAAAACTAAACATAGATCTGCCATATGATCCAGCAATCCCACTCCAAGGGATGTACCCAAAGGAATGAGACTCAGTTTACTCCAGAGGCAACTGCACACCCACGTTTACTGCAGTATCACAATAGCCAAGTTATGGAAACAGCCTAGATGCCCCACTACTGACAAATGGATTTAGAAAATTTGGTATTTATACACAATGGAATTTTAGTCAGCCATGAAGAAAAATGAAATCTTATCATTCGCAAGTAAATACATGGAACTGGAGAACATCATCTTAAGCGAAGTTAGCCAGATTCAGAAAGCCAAAAATTGTATGTTCTCCCTCATACACAGACTTTAGATCTAAAACATATAGAGTAATATTATTATCATGGGTCACATGCTAAGGATAGTATGCATAGAGGACAAATAGGGAAAGGTAGGAAACCCAAAACTTGAAAGTGATGTGCCCACTGTAGAAGAGTTAATATAGCAACATTAAAACAACAGAGATCAGTATGGGAAGGTGACTGGGAAGTAATGAAGAAGTCCAGTGGAGATGAATCAATTCGGGTTGTAATACATTTGTGCATGGAAGCAATGCTAGGAATTTCTCTGTATAGCTATCCTTATCTCAACTTGCAAAAACGCTTTGTTGTTTTTATTATTGCTTATGTCTTCTCTTCAATAAAATTGGAGAAGAGGGCAGAACAGGTTCTGCCTGGAAGTGAGGGGGTTGGGAAGAAGGAGGGGACAAGAGGGAGAAATGGTCCAAACAATGTATGCACATATGAATAAATGAATAAAAAAATAAATAAACTTCATATGTTATCACAAAACACCTCAACATAATTCTGAACATAAAAAGCAATGCTGGAGGTATCACAGCACATGACTTCAAACTGTACTACAGAGCCACAGTAATAAAAATAGGATGGTATTGGCACAAAAATAATCAATGGACTATAATGAAAGATGCAAACACAAATCCATACAGCAGCTACAGCCATTTGATTTTTCACAAAGGAGCCCAGAATATGCATTAGAGAGAATATAATCTCTTCAACAAATGTTGCTAAGAAAATTGAATATTCACCTGTAGAGACTGATACTAGATCTTAATCGCTTACCTTGTACTAGTGTCAATTTAAATTGGATCTAAGACTTTAATATAAGGTCCAAAAAGGTGAAATTATTCCAGGAAAAAAACTAAGGAACACATTGGATGACATAAATACAGGTAATAATTATATGACTAGAACTCCAATAGCTTGGCAATTAAGAGAGAGGACTGACAAGGTGATACATGACATTGAAAAACTTCAGCATGGCAAAGGTAATAGTCACTAGACTGAAGAGACAGTCTACAGAATGGGGGGAAATCTTTACCAATTGTACATTTGACAAAGGATTAAGAGGAAGCTAAAAAATTAACCCCATCAACAACCTACTGAATATTATGGAAAAATGAACTGAACACCCAATTTTTGAAAGAAGTGCAAGTGGCAATAAATACATAAAAAATGCTCAACACTGTTGACCATAAAGGAAATGCAAATCAAAATGACATTCATGTTTACCTCACTGCAGTCAAAATGGCTATCATCAATAACACAAACTACAACAAATGATGGTGAGGACATGGGGTAGAGGGAAGAAATACTTATTCACTGCTGGTGGAAGTGTAAGTCAGTGCAACCACTACGGAAAACAGTATAGAGAGTCCTCAAACTAAAAACAGAACAACCATGCAACCATACAATCCAAGGATAGCACTCCTAAGAAATGTGTGCCAGAATGCAGTACAGTCACTTGTATACTCAATGTATATGATGGAGTATTATTCAGTCATGAATAAGAATGAAATTATGTTGTTTGCAGCTAAATGTACAGAACAGGAGAGCATAATTAGGTGAAAAACAGGCTTGAAAGATTAAAGACTGTCACATGATTTTCCTCATATGTGGAAGCTAGATGTATAAGATGAGAGAGTAAAGATAGAGAGAGAACATCAATATATTAGGGGATCTGAGAGGACCACAGGAGGGAGGAAAAGGACAGAGAATGTTAGAGAGTGAATAATATTGAAACACTGCATCTATGTATGAAGATAATATAGCACAATGCACTGTAAGCTGTTGAAAACAGGTGAGCAGGATGATAAAGAGTAAGTAATAGGGAAGGTTATCTGACTCAGGAAAGATACATACATATCTGAAATGCCAAGGCAAACCTCCTTAGTTTATCAATATACACTTAAAAAATGAAGGACAGGAAGGTAAAACAGGTAATTTTGGGGTGTTGGAGGGTGCAGGACAAAGGAAAAGAAAGAAGAAAGCTGAATATGTATTTTGAATTCATGTATGAATTTAGAATAATGAAATCTGTTGAAATTGTTCCAGGAGGGGAAGCATGAGGAAGAACGGTGGAAGGGGCGAATCTAATTAAGATATATTGTAAGCACATATGTAAATGTCACAATGTGTGCACTTGTAGAACTATTATATGCTAATAATATAAATTAAATCTCCCATTATGAAAAGCAATGTGGTGTTTCTTTTAAAAATTAAGGCTAGAAATACCATATTACCCAGCCACACCACTTCTGAGTTTGTACCCAAAAGAATCAGTATCATCTTACTATAGAGATACCTCCACACTTATGTTTATCATGGCATCATTCACAACAGCCAAATTATGGACTGTATCTTCTGCCCATATATGGATGAATGGATAAAAATGTGCAATATAAAAATATGTTGTTCTATTCAGTCATAAAGAAGAAGGAAATTATATCATTTTCAGGAAAATGGATGGAATTGGAGAGCACAGTGTTAAGCAAAATGAACTAGATTTATTAAGATTTGGACCCCCTGTTTTCTCTCATATTTGGAATTTGGAGAACAAGTGAAGAGACAGGGGACAGCAATGGGTAATAGATGAGGTTAAGATGATCAAAATATGTTATATGCATGTATACAAATTTCACATTGAAAACCATGACTTTGTGAAATTAATATATGTGAGTAATAATAACCATTAAATAAAACAAACAAAAATGGACAATAGACATCTTCTGAAGTTAAATGTGATAGCCTTATCACATAGCTTTCTTAGATCAGGGCTCTAAGAAGTGAAGAAATTTTTTACAAAAATATGATTAAGAATCTTAAGCGGTGATATTGATCTTGGATTAACTAACTGGTTTCTACCTATAATCAACATATCCTTATATAAGAGAGGTAGATGGAATTTTCACTAAAAAGCATATAGTCCATGTCAGTGTGACAATGAAAGAAAAGACTGGAATGACGTGGCTATAAGCCAAGGAATGCTTGTAGACTAGAAACAACTAAGGACACACTCTTTTCTTGAACCTCTGAATGAAGTACAGCCTTTTGAACACCTTGATTTCAAACTTGAGATTCCAGAATCTGAGAGATAATTTGTTGTTCTAATATACTAAATTTATGTTAATTTGTTAGTGTGACCACAATAAATTTATGTAATATGATAGAATATAATCTTTTGAGTTACTTGTTAGCAACATGAGATCTTGGGTAAGTAAATACTGATTATCATAAATTCCATATGTATAAAATTGTTGTTAATTAGTTTCCATCCCATGGAATTGTAATGAAGGTTTTTAAAGCAAAGTACCATATTAAAGAAGGTAGGCACAGTAACTGACACAAAAATGATTATTAAATATTACCTACTATTCTTTGTATCACTAGATTTAAATCACAATAAAAGAGAACAGAAAATACAGCTCAGTGCTAGAGTGCTTGCCTGCAACGTATGAGACTCTGGGTTTGATCCTTATAATGAGAGAGAGAGGGAAAGAGAGGGAGATACAAAAGAGACAGAGAGAGCGTGACAAAGAGAAAAGAAGAGGTTCTTTAATCTTCATAGCAGAACAAACCACTTCCTCATAGAGACTCCTTTGCAGAGATTTATTTATCTATAAACTAGCAACAGCATGGGGTAATATTGCTTCACTCCGTATTTTCATGTAACTTCACAGAAATGCCTGTGATGATATTTTCTCAAAGGGATTCCTATACTGAAAAATGACAAAGCCATGATTGCTACCAAACTAACAACATAGTAAAGAGTCTCCAAACCATGAGGAAGAGTGCTAGTTTCAAAGAAAAATATTAAGGCATATTTTGGGCTATTTTCCCCAAACTACTAAAAATGCTATAGTTATTATTGCAGAGGATATTGTGTCAATTGTGTTAAAGAAAAGACGCAAGCCTATTTCTTGTGCTACTTTGCCTCCAACTCCTTCATAGACATGGAGAAACTCTTTACCTTCTTTTCCCGTACTATGTTTTCCTCCACTGGCCTTGAAGACTAGACTAATGTCCACAGGTAAATGTGCACCGTTAGTGTGATGCTGTGGGTTCTCTCCTTTGTCTAGCTGAGAAAAATATTTCCCCCATGATTGTGTTTTTCCATTCTAAGAAAAACATTTTGAAAATCATGAGACAGTAAATGACACAGTGACTGAAAATCTAAATATAAATTACTACAATTACACTGAGTTTTGGCTTCATAAACTTCCATTTCCAGCCACTTTTTCTCTGGGCAACTACAAAAATTCAAAAAACGGCTGGGTGCTAGTGGCCCAAGCCTGTAATCCTAGCTACTCAGAGGCAGATATCAGCAGGATCACAATTCAAAGCCAGCCCAGGGAAATGGTTTGTGAGACCCTACCTTGAAAAACCCTTCACAAAAAAAGGGCTGGTAGCATAGCTCAATGTGAAGGTCCTGAGTTCAAGCCCCAATACCATAAAAAAAAAAATCAAAAAGCTAAATACTTACTTTCTAGGATTCCTTAATGAGAGATCTGGCCCTCTGATACAATTTTGCCAGTGAATATTGGTGTAAGTTTTCTATGCTAGTTAGGCATTGTGATGCATGGCTACAATCCCAGTACTCTGGAGGCTGGTGCAGAACAATGGTGAATATGAAGCTAGCCAGGCACACATAGTGAGACTGTCTTTTCTTTTTTTTTTTTTTTTTAGGGGGATGCGTTTATTATGGCTTATGGTTGCAGTGGCTTCAGTCTGTGGTCAGCTGGCTCCTTGCTTTTAAGCCTCTGGCCAGGCAGAAACATGGCAGAAGGGCATAGCAGTTGGAAAGCTTTTCATGTCATGGCAGACAGGAAGCAAACACAGAGAGTGTAGAAGGATCCAGAGATAAGACAGACCCTTCCCTAATTTTCAAATTTATTTAAGTAATTATAATTTTCATTTCCAATATTTCTTATATGTATGCATCTCAAGATTAGCTTTAGTTTTTAATTATTTTTTTATATTTATTGAGTGCCTTATGGACTTGTTTCCTGAAGCTTGACTTTACTTGTTATGCTTTTTAAAAATAATTTTCTATGTAATTGTTATACATATAAAGTCAATTTAATGTTCAGAATATATGTTTTTTCTGTTTTTGTTGTTGTGCTGGGAGTACATTGTGGCATTTACAATAGACTTATAATAAATCATTTACTCCCCCATCATTCTCCTTTAGCTCTCCTCCCCTGATTCATTTCCATACATGCACACATTTTAAAACATGTGTATACTTTGTCTTAAAAAATTAAAAGTTTCCTATATTCACACTGCATCTTTATAGCTGGGTGTGATGTTCTGCTGTGGGAAGCCAGCTAGTAAGTTAAAGTCATTAGGCAATTGTACACAAAAACATCACACCTTTAGAATTCTTGCCTTGACGTCATGAGGAGCTAAACCTTCAGTATCAGTTAAATAAGGTATTCAGCCCCTGTATATTAGTTCACTGTTATTTGCTCCTGAATGCATTCTCAACTGATAAATACTAGAAAGGGATGGGGTGGGGCTGAAGAAATGTCCGTGATTTGTGAACCACCTATTCAAAATATGTGATTCTAAGGGCTTAGTCCCACCTTAAGGGTGTCATATTTAAGGTAGGGTTAAAAACATGCTTATATGAAAATTCAAGTATAGTTTGATGATATTCTGTTAGTAGAATCAACTAAGCACAGTGACAGCATGTGTAGTGAAGAACTCAAATACAAAGGAATTCAAAGAAGGACTCACATGTATGGCAGCATTCAAAAGGAGTCAAATAATGACTCCATGTTTATAAGTATAAATCATTACTCTGAATCAATGAAGAGTAAGTACAGATGAAGTATGACACATCCTGTTAACTGCATGTGAATCAGTGCTGCATAATTATGAACTTTAGAGAAGAAATAGGAAGTTATAATATTTCAACTGGTAGATTGTCAAGAGCCAAATTAAGATAGAATACAAACAACATGCAAAATTTTTTGAGAATTTATCTATGAGCCATGTGCATCTACAGAAAATTTCAAAACAGATAATGAGATGTTCATATTTTATTGCTTTTTTAAATGTTAATGACCATCAAAACCCATTAAAAAGAATACTGAAAGAGTTACAATAAACCAAATTAGCTATAGTGGTTCAATGGAATATTTCAATTTTAGTAATTGTATAAGATAGTCAGATTTCAATTTGCTTGGGTTCAAATCTTAACTGTGTCACTTTCTAGCTGTTGGCAGGGCAAATAATTTCTTTTCCTTCAGTTATTCATGTGCAAAATTAGAGTAATGATAGTTACATCTCATATAATTATTTTAAGTGTTAAATAAATCTATAGTAATTAAACATTAATAACATTCATGAGCAAAAGTTGACAGCATCTATGTTTGATAAATAAAGTGTTGAATATGTTAATGAATCACCACTATGAAGATTAAGATCAAAACTAATTCAAATTTCCTGATAGCCTCTGGCTCTCTATTTCATTTTTAAGCAAGTAAAACATCTATTTAAAGAAGGAATTTTTCAAGCCTTGATTATATTTATTTTTAAAATTATTAATTCTTTTAGACCAAAAGAGAAAATGATTGTGAAATTGTCAATTTCATACCATAAAAGTTATCATTTCTTTTTTCTTTGAATTGTTACGCAATGTTAAAACTCCTTATCTAATGAATGTTGTTACAAAGTTATATATACACACAGAGACACAGAAAAACACATACACACATACCCATTATATATACACAGAGAAAACCATAAGGACAAAATCACCTTTACAGTTTTTTCATACTCAGATTATGAAACATTTATTTTCTAGATTTATATAATGTCCATAAAATACATTTTAATAAAAAAACTAAACAAAATTGTATGTGTATGTGCATGCACTTGTGAATGTGTAACTTCTGCCATTTGACCCTACCTACCATAACTTTTCAATGTTTTATTCCAAGAAATTAACAATCACATGCAAATTTTCATTTTGAAAGTGGCCTTCCAGTTGTGAATTTGATAATTGTATGAAAATGAAGGGTTTTAATAAGCTGTGGCAACATAATAAACTGTCATAGAGGACTAATTATCACTTAAGGAACTCACAATAGCTGTCATCTTTTCATACTGAGAATGCAAACCCTAAACAACCATAGAAAGAGGAAAAACAATCAACTTCTACAGAGCATGCAAAAGAGCTATTTTTTGCCTTGCTAGAAGTAATAAAAGAACTAAATGTGAACAGTCATTCATCATGCAAATGAATGGAGTCATTTGTTAGATTTCTATTTTATGGAACTGAAAGACACTCAAAAAATCTCTTCATTAAAATTTAGAACAAAGTTTTTGTCTCATTTAAATTTTCTTAACAAAATGAAGGTAGCTACTTTTGAAAACTTCTCTAGTCATTCAAGTTCCTTTGGAAATATTATTCCTGTGTTTCTTTACAAAAATGTTTCTTATAACACTACTAACTTCTGTTTATTGGAAAATCTGCCAGTTAGAAATGTCAGAGTATTTGTAAATGTGTAAAAAGATTGCATAATTATAAGACATAGTCAGAGAGCTGATGGCTTGAATATATCTTGCAAAGATGGAAGAAGATTATTCCTGAATATTCAGGCTCCAACAAAACATTCAGAAGTCAAAATCTTTACACATCTCACATGTTACCAAGTTAAATATACAACCATTAAGATTTAAGAGATTTGTGCTTTGACTGGCTCTGTTCCTACTCCCAGCTGCAGTCTGGTTATGTTCATCCCTCAAGAAGCCCAGAAATAAGAATTGACCTTAGGTACATAAAAAATGACAGAGATAACTTATTCCCTTAGTAACCGTAGGAAAAAAATTCTTAAAATATGAAGTTCAAACAAATATGTTGGACAAATTCTAGTCCACTATGATAAAATGACTCCCATAGAGTATAAGCGCTTCATCTTATATTAGACAGGCTTCTAAGTTCTTGTCAAATATAGGGGATCTAAGTACAGTGTATTCATTGCTGTATCAACTCCCTCCACACTGCTGCAAGCCCTCTCCTTTCAGACTAAAATCATTTCCAGAGGATTTAAAGGACAAATTCTCTTCCTTCCCATTCATTTTTGTCATTTTCCTTTCTCATGAGGTAAAAGTAACTGTGTCTATGGGAAAAAATAGAAATTCACCATGCATGCAAAAATAAAGGCATATGATCAGTAAAGCCTGGCAACATCTTCACTTCAAATTTCAGACTGATCGTTAGCACAAAGATAGGTAGAATACAAAATCAACAAACCAAGAACAATAAATAAAAGCTATAATGAAATTAACAAACCATTGAGGATGCAGAGAAAATTATTTCCACACTTTCCACATTGTTAGAGTAATCTGTCCATCTCTCATGAAAAGAAGTCACCACTTATACAAGAAATGAGGAAAAAATACTCATTCAATGGAAGAATGAATGAATGAAGTCAATAGAAAGAGATCCAGTAAAAGGCATGATGGCAAATACACAAAAAAATGAAGTATCTGTCTTAAAGTTGCTCAAAGAGCTAAGGAAATATATGACAAAGTCAAGAAAATAATATATGTGTGAAATATTGTTGAAAATACACAAAACCTAAAACCAAATCAAAAGAAATTCTGGAGCTGAAAGGTACAATAACTAAAATAGAAAGTTTGCTAGAGGAATTCAAAAGTACTGTTTGAGCATGCAGAAGAAACAACAAACTTGAAAATAAGAAAATAAAATTTGTGGAATCTGAGGATCAGAAAGACAAACATTGGCAAAATGTTAACAAAACTTATGGGACCTGTGGAGCACCATGAAATGGACTCAGACACTCATCTCAGAACCCCAAGAAAAGAAAAAAAAAGTAAATAGAAAGAATATTTGAACAATGGCTGAAACTGCCAGAATGTGATGGAAGATGTGCACACTAAATTCAAGCATCTCAACAATATCCATGTAAGATGATCCAAAGAAGACCCACACCAACACACATTATAATGAAATTTCTAAAAAAGACAGAATCTTGTAAGCATCAAGTGAATGCTCAATTATTATCTATAAGTAATCTTCAAAAATTTTATCATCAGACCACAAACTTTTAGAATGCAATAAGCTGATATATTCAAAATGTTAAAAGAAAAAAAGAAAATTGAACCAATAGTCTTATGTCCAGCAAAATATGTCCTTCGCAAGAGAGGAAAAGGGGCTGGTGGTGTGGCTTAAGTGGTAGAATATCTGCCTATCAAGAAAAAAAGCCCCAAGTTTGAACCTCTGTACTACAAAAGAGACAGACACATGGAGAGAGAGAGAGAGAGAGAGAGATTTACATTTCCATATAAGCAAAAGCTCAGGGCTTTTGTTACAAATAAACCTCTTTTTATAACTTTTTATTTTACTTTTTAATGTTTTTATTATTGTTGTACTGGGCATACAATGTGATATTTACAAAAGTATTTACGTTATATCATAGTTGAATTCAAATCCGCCATTATTCTTCTTTATCCCCCCTCTACTCATTCCTGGAACAGAAGAAATGCTTATAGAATTCCTGCAGAATGAAATGAAAGCATGCCACACAGTAGCTCAAGAGCATATGAGGAAGTAAAAGAGCTCAAGAAATATAAATACATAGACAATTATAAAAATGGATTAATTGCAACAATGTTTTATAGCTCTACAGCTTATTTTCTATTTAATTTAAGAGCTTAATACATTTAAAAGAATTAGCATACATTTTGGGGCCCGCAGATTATAAAAATGTAATTTTATGACATTGAAAACTCAAAGGAGACAGAGATATAAAGAAGCAAATATTTTGTATATCATAAAGATAAGCTGGTATGAACTTAAATTAACTTTAGGAACTTAAATGTAATCCCCATGGTAGCCTCAAAGAAAATAGCTATATAATATATACAAAAGGAATAAGAAAGGAATTTAAATGTTTTACTACAAAAAGTCAACTAAACAAACAAAAACAAAGACTGGAATGTAATACACAAAGGACAAAAAAAAAATCTATGAGAATATATTAAGAAATATGAAAGTGACAGAAGAAAGCTCCTCCCTGCCAGTGATTGCTTTAAATGTAAGTGGAGTAAACATCACTAACAAAGGACAGAGATCAGAATAAGCTTAAAAAATGTGAAATTATGTCCTGCTGAAACAGACTCAAATTTCAATCTGAAGACACAAATACATTGAAAATAGAATGGAAAAGATATTCTATGCTAACAGTAACCAAAAGAAAGCAAGGATCATTATACTCAGATCAAATAGGCAGTATTAAAACACTTTACAAAAGACAAAAGACATCTTGTATTAATGAAAGATTTAACACAGCAAGATGATATAATAATTGCCAATGTTTATGTATCAAATAGCAGAACACCAAAATACATGAATCAAAAACTAACAAAACTGTAGGTTCAAATACTTTACAAAAATAATTGGAAATTTCAATTTGCTATTCTCAATAACAGATTGGACAAACAAGCAGAAAATGAGGAAACAGAAGAATTAAATTAGACAATAATCCAATGAGACCTAACAGAGAAGTCAAACAACAGAAGCACATACATTTATTTTTTTATTTAGTTTTTTTGTTCTATTTGGGCCTTAAATAGATTGCATGCATGAAGCACCCTAATACTGAGGGTAACCATCTGCTTTACTGAGTACACAAAATAAAATGTTAATCTCATCAAGAAATACTCTCACAGACACAGACAGAATATTGCTTAAACAAATATCTGAATATGTCATGGTTCAGTTAAGTTGCTATGTAAACTATCACACACACACGTGCGCACACACACATGTGTACAAATATGCACATACTGCTGTTAACTGAGATGGCCTAGAAGTAACGTCACTCCAGTACCAATGAGGACTTTTAACACTGAGGTTGTGGTTTCTTTTACCACTCACCAATAAAACAAACTACCAGTTATTGAAGAAATGATTGACAGCAAGATAGTAGCTGTGAAAAGATGAAGTAGGAAATGGTGAAGGAATATTGAAAGGACACAGAAGTCAAACTGAGCATTTCCAATAAATAAATCTGGAGTAATTCAAACATAAAGTAACTGATAGGCTTGCATTATGATCAATAAAACAAAGTAAATATCAAACAATCTTCTCTCTTACTTTATAGTTCTAATTAATAAACAAATGAGAATACACACCATTAGTAAATACTCAAGTAATTATTTGTAAGTACAAATGTGATGATCAGTAAGATATTTTCATAGTCCCTAAGAAGATACTAATGAGAGTGGGAAAACAGTGATTTTAAAAACAAAGAAATAAGAGGGGCAGGGGATACGAAAGAGTAATAGAGTAGGTAAATTTGATGAAAGTACATAATCTGCATATGTGGGAAATCCCAATGAACTCCCTTTATATAATGAATACACACTAATATAAAAAGAGAAAAAGAGGAAACAAAGGATTAGAGCTGAAACATGTTCATTCCTTGTACTTCCTCTTATGATGCACTTAGAAGAACAGAGAACAACCCCACTTCTATTTGATATCTTTGCAACAAATGAATAATAAATCTAGTCATGAGATGACCTCCCACCATCAAAAACCAAATGGAAGTCTACGATGTAACTGAACTTTGGTCTCCAAAACAGACAATGTCAAGAATAAATAAATATTTAGGAACAGTTACAAAATTGAAGCTACTTGGTGAACACAAGAGCTAAACACAACATAGGATACTGAATAGAATTCTGGACCAGTAGCAGGATTGCTGACAATTTTTTGTTTTGTTTTGTTTGGTTATTGGGCTTGAACTCAGGGCCTTCACCTTGAGCTACTCTACCAGCCCTATTTTTGTGAAGGGCTCTTTGAGATAGGGTCTTGCAAACTATTTACCCAGGCTGCCTTCAAGCTGCACTCCTGATCTCTGCCTCCTGAGTAGGTAGGCTTGCAGGCGATTTTTTGTAGTCTATAATTTAGCTAATAGTATGGTATCAATGTCAAATCTGTAGTTTTAATAACTATGTAATAATGTTACATAATAACATAAGAGAAAGCTGAATGAAGGGTATAGGAGAAATGTGTATTATTTTGTGACCTTCCTGTAAATTCAAAATTATTAAAAAAACAGAATAAGCCTGTTATTATTCCTTATGACTCATATATTGCACCAGTATGATCATAGGACAAATATGATGAGAAGGGCCTAAACAAACTATTCTGAAATGAATATTCATTAACTTTTACTGGAACTCTAGTGATGTCATTAACATGAAAAAATGTACAATTTAATGGAATGAAATCACTGTAGACTTCTTATCGGGCACATTACTCAGAGAAGAAAAGAATAGGATTTAAAGTCTTCATCACTAAAATTGCACAAAATTGGTAAATTCCTGACTTCTCCTGTCATACATTTTGGAGCAAACATATTAATTGTGCTACCCCAAGTCTTCATTTTGAAATATAAGGCTCATTATTGCACCTATTGTGTAGAATTGCTTGTTAGCATTCGTTGAGATGACTGTAATGCATATTGAAATTTGCTTGATAAATACCATACCTAATATTTATTAACTTAGATATTTATGAAGATATAAAGGGAATGAATATTAGGTTTCACAAAAATTTGCATCTGGTATTTCTAAATATATGTCTATATTCCCAGGACTCTTTTTGGGGATATTGATTAAGCTTTGAGCAGATATATGCAGCCACACTTAAACATTCATATAAATATGAAATTATTACACTGTAAGACTCATGAGTGGTTGTCATAGAGTCAGCTAAGGCAGGTAGAACAAGGAAAAGTGCCTCTCCATAATAACTGCATGTGACATTGTTGCTGACTTTGCAACTGACACTTGTAGTTAGTCAATGTCCCTGGTATTGATATAAGGTAGAATTCTCTTTTCTGAAAATATCTGCCATTACTTTTTATTAAATCCACCATTTTCTGATGCACTTTTGGTACCCAAGCACTGAGAATGGTAATAAAGTTTCTTATAAATCCATCTGCTTCTCTGAGAAGCTGAGCATTGGGCACATTATTCAGGCCTGACCAGAATAAGAGATAAAAAGCTGTTTTGTTGTTGTAGTATTTTGTTCTTTCTTTTCCCTTGATTTCAAACTGAAAGGTAATATGAGGCTTAAATAGAGTATAAAATGACTTAAACAACTAGATTCCAAAATGTTGGAGTTATATAGCCCAGTTAAGAAATATAATCATACTTTCACAAATTTTTCTCCAGAGTCTGGTGACAAAAGCACAGAAGATTAGAAGAATATGCTTTTCCTTTTAATGTCCCTTATGCATTAAAATTGGTTATCCAGGCCTGTGGGAGCATTTGCCTACCCTGAGCCTTGTCCTGGGTTCAACATCCAGCACTTCATTAAAATGATCATTAAACATATCTACAAATTCTGAGTTGTAATATGGGATTTTGAGACAGATTGAGCTTGTGATGGGTTTATTACAATGCTTAATAAAAATGTTATGATTTGAAAATGAAGAATTTCATCTACTCAGTCATTAATATTGTCAGTATATTGGCCAAAATTATAGTTAGTTTCTTTTATTTATGAGAGAATTTCAACAAGGAGGTATGTGTAAAAACCAGGAAAAATTCCTGAGTGTATTTGGATTCCTGGACACTTCTATACAATTTCCCAAATAGTAAAACACACAAACACACACAGACACGCACACAACACTGCACATATGCATTTCCCTTTAAGTTAAGGGATACTTAATTTGGGTGGAGAATTTTGGTCTATTCTTACCTGCTTCAAAATCTCTGAACAAACAGAATTATACTCAAAAAATTGCATGCTATATATATGTGGCATATATCAAAATTCTTGAGATTCTCTATGGTGGTTTCCTGATTGGTGTGAGTTTGACAGTCTGCATTGTTACAGTTGTCATGATATACACAAGTAATACTCTGTGCAGGATCATGGGGACCATGACATTTGTAATCTTCAGAAGAGGCAAGAAGAAAGACATCCCATATTTGGAAAATTATCAAAGAAAGGTTGCGTTGAGAATAATAGCAAGAAGAATAGAGGACCTTGATACAATTTTGAAGACTATGAAAATGAATTGTAGAGACAACACTAGCAGGTATATACAATGTGATTTAACTAGAATTTTATTGTGTAAGGACATGTTTACTTGTATTCAGTGGTGGTTTTATGGCAACAGAAACCTAGAAATGTCAAATATCCATTGAAGAATAGAATGAAGAATTAGATAAAGGTATTTATATTTGACAAGTATTAATGAATTAAGATGATGGAAATGATGACGATGACTTACAGTTTGATTACTTGATTTTCTTATCTATAAAAACTCATGTAGTCTAAATTGGTTAGGGGAACACACTGTTCTTTTTCATCTATGAAAATAATAGTGGACAAAATAAGAAAAATGCCCCCGAATCCAAATGCTATTTCAGAGTGTATGTTTTGGAGACAAAGAATGAGTCTAATTCCTTCAGGTCAGTCTCTGCTCCACATAGCTGCCCATGTTGATATAGCCTACCTAAGATAACCCACCTAAGGATACTGCTCTTCTTCTGCTCTTAGTTCCCTTGGAGCACTTGTCTAACTCACAATATAGCACCATCTGAATGTGATCCTAATCCTTCTGTGAAAATTTCTTCTTAACATCCTCCCTATCAACAGACAGTAGAACTTCTAGCCATGCTAAAGGTTTTTCTTGAACTCTGTTTTTTGATATTTTGATTCTCTGAAGAATGGTGGTTCTTAATCAGGATTGATCATTACTCTTTACCCAAGGAAAATTTAGCAATGCCTGAAGATATTTACAATTGTCATGACCAAGTATTGGCATCTAGTGAGCAGAAGTCGGAGGTGCTGCTAAACATTCTACTACAATGAATAACACAACCTTCCAAATACAGAAGGATTCTGTTGCCCAACAAAGTTTATTAGTACAAAATGTCAGTAGTGCTGAGGTTAGAAACACCTATGTGAATGAATAAATCCTCCTTCCTTATCTGGCACAATTCCGTTCAACCTTCAAAAGTCAACTCTGATTTTACCTCCTCCATAAAGTCTCCTTGAATATAATTGGCTGCCTACATGTGTTTAAAAATTATGCATTGGCCATAGAACATTAATTAGTTCTTAAATAATTTTCACAAGCCACTAACTCTCATGAATGGTTTAAGGAAGGCTGAATGGCTGAATAGTTTAAGGAAGGGACTTGGATCTTATTCCAGTACTAAATACCCTGTCTGACACATAGTAACATTAAAAGTGTATGGGTTACTAAATGACACACTTTTACACACTTGAGACAGGTAAAATGTTTTTCCTAAAGTAGGAACTTCTTTTTTTGTACTTTATATTATTTGATAATCTGAGATTTTATGGTAATTCTCCTCATCCCTAGCATGAGCTAGACTCATCAAATGACTCATTTTTTAAAAAAAATTGTGTATTATCATTTTTACTTTTACTTACATCTATATACACTATTTGGGCTACCTCCCCCACCCCCACCTCTGCTTCCAGGCAGAACCTGTTCTACCCTCTTGTTCACTGATGATGCTGAAGAAAAAAACATACAAGATAAAAAGAAAAACATAGCACTTTGGCTAGTTTGAGGTGAACATAGCTATACAGTGAGATTCCTTGTGTTGTTTCCATGCAAATGTATATTACAACCCAAACTGGTTCATCTCTACAAGACCTCTTCACTACTTCTTAGTCCACTTCTCATAGCGGCCTCTGCCAGTTTAAGATTACTTTATTTTCTCTTATACAGTGAGCATATCAACCTACATTCAATTTTTTGGCTCCCTCCCATTTCCTTATTCCCTCCCATGCATAATCTCCCCTTGGTGTGTGACCCATGTCCAATAACATTACTGCATTTGTTTTAGGTCTATAACCCACATATAAGGGGAAACATGTAATTTTGGCCTTCGGAACCTGATTAACTTCACTTAGGATGACATCCTCCAGCTCCATCCACTTTCCTGCAAATAACAAAATTTCATTCTTCTTTGTAGTTGAGTAAAATTCCATTGTGTATAAATATCACATTTTCTTAATCCATTCATCAGTAGTGGGGCATCTTGGCTGTTTCCATAGCTTGGCTATTGTGAATAGTGCTGCAATAAACATGGGTGTGTAGGTGCCTTTGTAGTAACCTGAGTCACATTCATTCCAGTATATCCCTAGGAGTGGGACTGCTGGATCATATGGCAGAATTATTTTTAGTTTTTTATGAAGCCTCCATATTGTTTTCATATTAGTTGTACTAGCTTACATTCCCACCGTGCATCCTGTTCATTTTCCCCCACATCTTTGACAACATTTCTTGTTGGTGGTATTCTTGATGGTAGCAATTCTAACAATTCTAACAAGGTGGAATTTTACCGTGGTTTTGATTTGCATTTGCTTTATGGCCAGAGATGGTGAGCATTTTTTCAAGTGTTTTGTTTTTTTTTTTTTTTGGCCATTTGGACTTCTTCCTTTGAAAAATTTCTGCTTGGATCAGTTGCCCACATCTTTTTTTATTATTCATTTATTCACATAGGCATGTATGGCTTGGGTAATTTCTTCCTCCTGATCCCGCTCCCACCCTCTTTCCCCCTCCCCGCTCCTTTCCAGGCAGAACCTGTTCTGCACTTTTCTCCAGTTCCGTTGAAGAGTAGAAATAAGCAATAATAAGGAAGACAGCATTTTTGCTAGTTGAGATGAGGACAGCTATACAGAAAGATTCCTAGCATTGCTTTCATGTACAAATGTGTCATAACCCAGGTTGATTAACCTCTAACTGATCTTTACCCTGTTCCTGATCCCCTTCTTGTGTTGACCTCTGTTGCTTTAAGGTTTCTGTGTTAATTCCTCTGGAGAGGGGACATCAAATGCTGTCATGTTTGGGGTTTTCTATCTATCCCTGTACCTCCTGTATGTGTTCTCCCTTTATCATGTAACCCAAGTTCAACAACATTGCTGCATTTGCCCTAGATCTAAAGACTGCATATGAGGGAGAACATATGATTTTTGGTCTTCTGAGTCTGGCTAACCTCGCTAAGAATGATGATCTGCAGTTTCATTCATTTACTTGCTAATGATAAGATTTCATTTTTCTTCATGGCTGACTAAAATTCCATTGTATATAAATAGCACATTTTCTTGATCCATTCGTCAGTAATGGGGCATCTTGGGTGTTTCCATAACTTGGCTATAATCAATAGCACTGCAATAAACATGGGTGTTCAGGTGCCTTTGGAGTAACCTGTGTCACATTCCTTTGGGTATATCCCTAGAAGTGTGATTGCTGGATCATATGGCAACTTATGTTTAGATTTTTAAGAAGCCTCCAGTGTTTTTCCAGTGTTTGCACCACTTTGCATTCCCATCAGCAGTGTACAAGGGTTCTTTTTTCCCCACATCCTCATAAACACTAGTTGGTGGTGTTTTTGGTGATGGCGGTGAGGTGGAATCTTAGTGTGGTTTTGATGTGCATTTCCTTTATGGCAAGAGATGGTGAGTATTTTTTCATGTGTTTTTTGGCCATTTGAATTTCTTCTTTTGAGAAAATTCTATTTAGTTCAATTGCCCATTTCTTTATTGGTTCATTGATTTTGAGAGAGTTCAGTTTCTTAAGTTCCCTGTATATTTGGTTATCAGTCCTTTGTCTGATGTATAGCTAGCAAATATTTTCTCCCACTCTGAGGGTGGTCTCTTTAGTTTAGAGACTATTTCTTTTGTTTTGAGAAGCTTTTCAATTTTATGAAGTCCCATTTGTCCATTCTTTCTCTTAGTTACTGGGCTGCTGGGGTTCTATTGAGGAAGTTCTTGACTATACCTATTAGTTCTAAAGTGTTTCCTGCTCCTTCCTGTACTAACTTAGGAGTTTCTGGTCTGATATTCTGGTCTGATATTAAGGTCCTTGATATAATTTTGAGTTGATACTAGTACTGGGTGATAGACATGGATCTTGTTTTAGTTTCTTACAGATGAATAACCACTTTTCCCAGCAGCATTTGTTGAAGAGGATATCTTTGCTCCATCTTATATTTTTGGCCCCTTTATCAAAAATAAGATGGGTATAGTTGTGTGGATTCATATCCGGGTCCTCTATTCTGTTCCACTGGTCTTCATGTCTGTTTTTGTGCCATACCATGCTGTTTTTATTGCTATTGTTTTGTAATATAGTTTGAAGTCGGGTATTGTGATACCACCAGCATTACTCTTTTTGCTGAGTATTGCCTTGGCTATTTGAGGTCTCTTGTGTTTCCAAATGAACTATAGGGTAGATTTTTCGATCTCGATGATGAAAGTCATTGGGATTTTGATGGGAATTGCATTAAACATTTAGGTTGCTTTTGGTAGTATAGCCATTTTTACTATGTTGATTCTACCAATACATGAGCATGGAAGATATTTCCATCTTCTGTAATCTTCCACGATCTCTTTCTTCAGGGGTTTGTAATTCTCCCTGTAGAGGTCATTCACATCTTTTGTTAAGTTTACTCCTATTGTAAATGGAATTGTTTCCATGTATTCTTTCTCAGTTTGTTCACTGTTGGTGTATAGAAAAACTAGTAATTTTTGTAAGTTGATTTTGTATCCTGCCACCTTGCTATACTTGCTTATGGTGTCTAAGAGTTTTTGGGTAGAGTTTTTTGGGTCTTTAAGGTTTAGGATCATATCATCTGCAAATAGGGATATTTTGACAGTTTCTTTACCTATTTGTATTCCTTTTATTTCTTCTTCTTGCCTAATTACTCTGGTTAGAAATTCCCATACTATGTTGACTAGGAGTAGGGATAGAGGGCACCCTTGTCTCATTCCTGATTTTAGGGGAAATGGTTTCAGTTTTTCACCATTATGATGTTGAGTCTTTATTGGTTCATTGATTTTGGGGGAATTTACTTTTTTGAGTTTCCTGTATATTCTGGTTATCAGTACCTTGTCTGTTGTATAGGTAGCAAGGATTTTCTCCCATTCTATGGGTGGTCTTTTCAATTTAGAGATTATTTCTTTTGTTGTGCAGCAGCTTTTTAATTTCATGTAGACCCATTTGTCCATCCTTTTTCTTAGTTGCTGAGCTACATGAGAAGTCCTTGCTTGCTGATACCTATTGCTTCCAGTGTATTCCCTGCTCTTTCTTGTACAAACTATGATGTTTCATGTCTGTTATTAAGGTTCTTAATCCATTTTGAGTTGCTCTTAACAGTCTTTTGCAGGCAGACAACCACTTTTCCCAGCAACATTTGTTGAAGAGGCTGTCTTTTCTCCATTGTATGTTTTTGGTTCCTTTCTCAAAAATTAGGTGGGCATAGTTGCATGAACTCATATCTGGCTCCTCTATTCTGTTCTACTTGTCTTCATATTTGTTTTTGTGTCAGTAACATGCTGCTCTTATTGATATGGTTCTGTGGTATAGTTTGAAGTTGTATATTGTGATACCTCCAGCATTACTCTTTTTACTCAGTATTGTCTTGCCCATTCATGGTCTTTTGTATTTCCAAATGAACTTTAGGGTAGGTTTTTCAATCTCTGTGATGAATGTAATTGGGATTTTGGTGGGAATTGCATTCAACATGTAGATTGCTTCTGGTAGTATAGCCATTTTTAGTATGTTGATTCTGCCAATCAATGAGCATGGGAGATCTGTCCATTTTCTGTAGTCTTCTTCAATCTTTTTCTTCAGTGGTTTCTATTTCTCCTTGTGGAGGTCATTTGCATATTTTTTTAAGTTTATTCCTAAGAATTTTATTGTTTTGAGGCTACTTTAAATGGTATTGTTTTCCTATATTCTTTCTCAATCTGTTCATTGTTGGTGTATAGAAAGGCTACTGATTTTTGTAAGTTGATATCATACCCTGTTACTTTGCTGAAGCTCTTTATAGTGTCTACGAGTTTTGGGGTAGAGTTTTTAGGGTCTGTAAGGTATAAGATCATGTCATCTGTGAATAGGGATAGTTTAACTACATCTGTACCTATTTGTATTCCTTTTATTTCTTCTTGCCTTATTGCTCTGGGTAGGAATTCCAGGACAATGTTGAATAGGAGTGGGGATAGTAGGCACCATTTTCTCATTCCTGACTTTAGGGGAAATGGTTTCAGTTTTTCCCCATTAAGTATGATGTTGGCTGTAGGTTTGTCATATATAGCCTTTATAATGATGAGGCATATTCCTTCTATTCCTAGTTTCCTTAGATCTTTTATCATGAATTGATGTTGAATCTTATGGAAGGATTTTTCTGCATCTATTGAGATGATCAATTGGTTTTTGTCTTTGCTTCTATTAATGTGCTGTATTACATTTATAGATTTGCATAGGTTGAACCACCCCTGTATCCTTGGGTGAAACCAAATTGGTCATGGTGAATGATATTTCTGATAAGTTGTTGGATTTGGTTTGCCTTTATTTTAGAGGATTTTTACATCAATGTTCATTAAGAAGATAAGCTGGTGGTTCTCCTTTTTGGATGTATCCTTGCCCAATTTTGGGATAAGTTTAATACTGGCTTCATAGAATGATTTAGGCAGTGTTCCTTCCCTTTCTATTTCTTGAAAAAATTTAAGAAGGGTTGGTGTTCATTCTTCTTTAAAGATCTGGTGGAATTCAGTGGAGAATCCATCAGGTCCTTTTTTGTTGGGGAGACTATTGCTGCTTCAATTTTATTATGTGTTATAGATCTGTTTAAGTGGTTAATATCCTCTTGGTTCAGTTTTGGATACTCATGAGCATCTAGAAATTTGTCCATTTCTTCAAGATTTTCCAATTCATTTGAATATAGGTTTTCAAAGTAGTCTCTGATGATTCCCTGGGTTTCCTTGGTAATTGTTGTTATCTTCCCTTTTTTGTTTCAGATTTTACTAATTT
The DNA here is from genome assembly GCF_047511655.1 of Castor canadensis. Classification (NCBI taxonomy): domain Eukaryota; kingdom Metazoa; phylum Chordata; class Mammalia; order Rodentia; family Castoridae; genus Castor; species Castor canadensis. Next base: position 23,349,248 of record NC_133400.1, read on the forward strand.
TGATCTCTTCCCTCTTCTTTTTAGTCAGGTTTTCCAGGAGCATGTCAATTTTGTTTATATTTTCAAAGAATCAGCTTTTTGTTTCATTATTTCCATGGTTTTGTGATTCTGTGTTTCATTAATTTCAGCCCTTATTTTTATTATTTCTCTCCTTCTACTTGTTTTGATGCTGCTTGTTCTTATTTTTCTAGGAGTTTGAGATATAGCATTAGGTCATTTATTTGAGATATTTCTCTTCTTTTAATATATGCACTCATGACTATAAACTTTCCTCTTAGAACTTCCTTTGCTGTGTCTCACAGGTTCAAATAGGCTTTGTTTGCATTTTAATTAAATTTCAGGAACATTTTGATTTATTTTCTTATTTCTTGTATGACCCACTGATCGTTGAGCAATGTGTTGTTCAGCCTCCAATTATTTAAGCAATTTTTGCTGCTGTTTTTGTTGTTGAGTTCTAGTTTTATTGCATTGTGATCAGATAAAATATAAGGGGTTATTTCAATTTTCTTATATTTGTTGCAGCTTGGTTTGTGCCCTAAGATATGGTCTATTTTGGAGAAAGTTCTATGGGATGCTCAGAAGAATATATATTGTACTGTTGACAGATAAAATATTCTGCAGATATCAGTTAGGTCCATTTGATCTGTGGTGTCGTTTAAGTCAAGTATTTCTTTGTTGATTTTTTGTCTGGATGATCCATCTGTAGTTGATAGAGGGGTATTAAAATCTCCCCACTACCCCTGTGTTCATATCTATATGTGCTGTTAAATCCTTTTGTATATGTTTAATGAAATTGTATGCACTGACATTGGGTGCATATAGGTTGATAATTGTTATCCCCTTTTGAGGTGTTTCACCTTTTATTAGTATGAAGTGTCCTTATTTATCTCATTTGACCAATGTAAGTTTGAAGTCTACTTTGTCTTGCTACTCCTGCCTGTTTTGGGGAGCCATTACCTGGGTAAATCTTATTCTAGCCTTTCACTCTAAGCCAGTAGTTATTTCTGTGAACCAGGTGGGTTTCTTGTAAACAATAGATTGTCAGATCTTTCTTTTAAATCCAGTTTGCCAAATGATGTCTTTTGATGGGGAAGTTGAGTCCATTGACATTTAGTGTTAATATTGATAGGTATGTGGTGAATCCTGCCATTTAGTTGTCTTTGTTGTTTAAGGGCTTGAATGTGTGCAGCTGAATCAATGCTAATTTCTGATTACTTGTCTTTCCTTCTATAATTTAATACTTCCCATCCTCTTGTAGTTTTGTTTGCTTTCATCTTTCATGTGCAGAAATTCTTGTAGAATCTTCTGTAGCAGTGACTTGGTTGTCATATATTGTTTTAATTTCTGTTTATCATGGAAGACTTATTGACCCATCAATTTTGAATGATAGCTTCACTGGGTAGAGTATCCTAGGACTGACATGATTCTCATTCAGTGCCCAGAGTACATCACTTCATACCCTTCTTATTTTTCAGGTTTTAGTTGAGAAATCTGATGACATTTTGATGGGTTTACCTTTATATATTATTTGTTTTTTTTTTCTCTCTTCCACCTTTGAATATTCTTTCTCTGTTCTCTGTCCTATTTGTTTTGATGATAATATACTATGAAAAGGTTCTGTTTTGGTACAATTTGTTTGTGTCATGGAGGCTTCCTGTACCTGAATGGTCAAGTCTTTCTGAAGGTTTGAGAAATTTTCTGCTCTTATTTTATTAAATATATTATGTATCCCTTCAGCTTCATCTCTTCTCCTTCTTCAATGCCCATGATTCTCATGTTTGGTCTTCTAATGGAGTTGTGGAGTTCATCATATTCCTTTCACAGTTCTTGAGTTGTTTGACTAAGGGTTCTTCTGTTTTTTCTCTAATTTCTATTTTATCTTCAGGCTCTGAGATTCTGTCTTCCACTTATTCTAGTCTGCTGCGGTGACCTTCCACTGTGTTTTTTGTTTGACTTAAGGGACTTTTTATTTCCAGGATTTCTGTTTGATTCTTTTTTCTGAAATTTTCCATATTTTTGTTCAACTCCTCTTTTATATTTTGTATTATCTTCTTTATTTCATATATCTCTGCTTTTATAGTGTCCTTTGTTTCACTTTAGTGTTTGTGGAAGTCTTCTCTGAATTCATTTAGTTATTTGTGTGTCTTCTCAAGTTCTTTATTTGTGGTGTCTTAAAATTTCTTGAGTTCATCTTATACTTTCTTGTTAACCATGTCTAAAACCTTCTCCAAGAGTTTCTCAGTGACTTTTTCCATCATTTCCTCTTTAAGGGATTTTTCTTGTGAGCATCACTGGGCTCATTAGAGACACTTATCATTGTTTTGTGGACTCAAGAACTGGGTATCCTAAACAGTGAATGTAAAGGTAATAATACAGAAAAAAAACCGATACAGCAACAACAAAATCTTCAGTCTACTCAGTAAAAGTTTTGGACTTATTCCTTTTTTGTCCAGTACTATTATTCACACTTGGAATTCTGGGCTTTGTGGGGAAGGGTGCTGTCCCTCTTCTCTGACAGATTGGGGTGGAGACGGTGGGAGGGTTTAGGGTTTTTTTTCACTTTCCTTGGTCTTATGGGATATCCATTGCAATTGGGCCCCCAGAAGTGGTCTCACCACTGGCTGTGAGCAATATTTGGTTTCTTCTGTCCACAAGGCAGTTTGCAATTGGGTCCTGAGGTAATTCACTTTCAGTTCATGTAAGATTGTTAGATTTGTTGTTGTTTTTGCCAGGTGGCTGGTGTGCTGCCCATTGTGGCCCCACTTGTCACCCACATCCCCACTCACAGCCTTTGTTACTTCTCCCACATTTTTTCACTGAGGGCTCAGCTCCTTGCTCCACCATCATTCACCAAGGCAGGTTCAGTTTTCCATCCCACCCCTGTCAGTGTTAGATTACAATTAGCTGTTCATGCTTTTCAGTTTCATTGGGGGGATGTTCAATCTTCCTAGGGGCTGCACTGGATTACGTTCACCAGAGGGTCAGTAGGGGAGTCGCGTGTGGCATGTGTTGCTCACCTGTTGGGTCTGCAGGTTTAAGCAGGCAGCTTTGAAACTGGCCAGCTGGAAGAAATGGGTACCACTTTTCTCAAGGCTGACACTTCCTGGGACTGGGTTCAGAGTGGTGGAACATAGGGAGACTTCCCATGGGTGAGGGAGTCCAGGATGTTGCAGACTTTGAATCTGGTTGATGCTCTATCTTCCACTTATTGAAAGAAAAAAAAAATGGAGAAGTGGCCTGGGGCTTTTTTGCCCCAGGGCAGACATACCCTGTTGGCTGTGCAGCGTGAGGTTTTCCTGGCTGTTAGGTGCAATTAAAACCTGTTTTATAGGTCAGTCCTTGAATTTTATGTGCACCTAATGTTATTATTTAGCTAGAAGCAATCAGAATTACCCAAGTGTAGCTCCTACATCTTGAGGTGGTTTCTGAAGTCAGGGAGTTCGAGAATTCTCATTCCCTACCCTAACTACCATCTTGGATCTGCCTAAATGACTCATTTATTTCAACTATTATGTAGCTTCCTAAGGAATCACTGCATGTATACCAAGTGAGAAATGCCTGTCACAGAGCAGATACAACATAAATATTTGTTTTATGATTTTTAAATATTGGTCATTCTTAACTTTTATGGATCTTACTAAAGATTCTTGTATTATATACCTAACTAATATATAGAACCATAAAATCATATCCTCATGTCACTTAAGGTGATATCAGGTTTGCTCCTGATATGTACCTAACCTTTTGGAAAATGTATTCCATTTATGAAAAGATGTAATGCTTTTACTTTTTCAGTCTCAAAAAACCAACTTCGATATATGACATATTCATTTTCTTATACATTTCAGAATTTTTTTTTTGTTTTTTACAAATCTCAAGCCTTTGGATATCAATACATATGATTAGTATAATATGTTTTAGGCTACTTGTAAATATTTCACTTTTCTGTGTTTATGCCATTGGCTATTGAATTTGAAACCATTGAAGAGATTGGATTTATCTGACAATGCATAAATGAAAATATGAATTTTCATTCATTTTTGTTCTCTAAAGACTTTTTATTAAATATAATTTAGATCAACTCCCACCTCAACCCAGATAAAGTCATTAATCCCATCATTTTAGTACCAACTTGGGAACTGCTGCATGTTGCAGCTAGAAGCAAGGCTGGGCATATCACCCTGCTCACAAACATTTAAGACCACATGGTTTGGTGTGATTATAATAATGGGCTCTAGATGGTTAGGTAAATATTCAAGATCTGACATTAGTTTATTGAATTAATGACATGTGACATGAGGATAGGGACTCCTTAAATGAGTTCATTTCTAGCAATCATTTCAACAACCCAAAAGCCCCCAACCTTATCGGAATTGTGAATTATTTGAGTCTAAAAATATTAGGCAAAAATGTAATAACCACTCTCTAGAGATAACTGCATCTTCCTAGTTCAGTTATGAGAAAGGAAAATAAAACAGGTAAATCAAGTGAATAAAATAGATAATCAAATTCCGTGTGTCAGTAAGCTCTCAAATCTATTCTTATGCTATCATAATTGCATTATCCAGACTCTTTGTGTGAGTAACTGAGCAGAAATTCTCCTGCCTTCAATTTTATTATCTAACACAGAAAAATAAAACAGTGAGAAACAAAAGTAAGAAGTAAATATAGAAATAGTCAGATTGCGACCTGGAAGAGTGAAAGAGGGTTGACGTGAAGTCCAACCTCTATCTCTCTCCTGTCTTTCCTTCCTTTCTTTTCTCCTCCTTACTTTTTCCTACAAACCTATATGATATTGTAAGACAATTCTCTTTTCTAACTACTCTGCACAGGTATAGAATTCATAGAAGAATAAGAAATAATATTATTCAGAAATTTAGATCAACATACTTAATGGAACTCTGTTGATTATTTTATTCAAGCACTTCTCATTCTTGGTATAGTAATCATAGCCTGAATTTGCTATTAGGAAAAAAATCTGACTTTACATCCACAACAGTCTATGTATCCCTTTCCTTAGTAACAGTGGTTACTTAGTCTATCACCATGTGAATCTGTTAAGTCCAGAGATTTGTGTTAAAATGATCAGGAAATCAGAGTTCACTTTCTGCAGAGTTTAAAACTAGTAAAATATAAACCTGGATCTTCTAGAGCTGTCTTACCAAATCCAAACTGAAAGTCCATCTACAAAAGCTTATGAGATATAAGAATTCCAAGATGGTATAGAGATAAGCATCTTTGTGCTATTGTGTGTGTATTGTGCAATTTAAACACCAGAGATAGATGTGTTTAAAATTAGTTGAATAAAGACATTTATACCATTTGAGTAATTTTTTTACTTCATCCATCAGTTTGAGTCAGTGTGTTAGATAAGGTTATGGAACAGAAAATAGAAGCTTCAAAAGATTGAGATTATATTTTCTCAAGCAGTAAGAAGTCTGGGGATAAATATTCATGAGTTTATTGCATGGACCAATTGACATTAATACACTCCTTTTTTTTTTTTCTTTTCTGATCCACCACTGCTGTTTTCTTCAACTCAGTGTTAGCTAGGCAGCCACTCCACCAGCTGAGTTGTTTTTGCAGCCCTGACCCAGCACTTTTAGATTGGGCAAGGCTGTCTCCCAATTGGCTTCAGAGGTGAAGCCATCCGACAGTTTCAATGTTGCAACATTTGGATATTAGGGACAGGACCACTGAGAGCTGCAGGAACCAGGTAGCTGCCTAGCCCTAAGTAGACTTCTACTGCCACCTCAGGTACCCAATATAGCAATGCTGCCAGCCTGGTATTTTCAGACTACTGATCATCAAGCCAAAGAAGATCATTTGTGAGCTTGAAAACCAGAATTTGCCCTTCCAGATTTGGCACTAATTTAGGATCCATGACCTTTCCTTCTTTTGTGATTCTCCATTTGGAGTGAAATGCTTGTTCTCTGCTTCTCCTGTATTTGGAAGCTGATCCAACCTGGTTTCATAGGTTCACAACTGGAAAGAAATTTTGCCACAAGAAGAGTTACTCATTTCATCTAATCTTTACATGGATGATGTTGAGGTGAGATTTGGAAGTTAGGGTTGATACTGAAATGGATTAAGACTTTACTCCCTTGAGATAGAAGTGAACATGCTTTTCATGTGAGAAGGATAGAAACATAGGGGATCCAGTGGGTAGAATGTTGCAGGCTGAACTGTGTCTCCCATTTTTTGTGGGGGATGCTGGGGTTTGAATTCAGGGTCTGGCACTTACTGGGCAGGTGCTCTGGCCACATGAGCCATGCCCCTAGACCTTTTCTCTAGTTATTTTTCAGATAGAGTCTTATGTTTTTTGTCAGGCCAGCCTAGACTGTGATCCTCCTACTTACATCTCCCTCATAGCTGGCATTAAAGATGTGTGCCACCAGGCCCAGCTATTTTGAGATGAGGTCTTAATAACTTTTTGCCCAGGCTAGCCTTGAGCAATAATCATCCCAATTTCCACCTCCAGAATAGCTGGGATTACAGGCATAAGCCATGTAACCACCTACCCCACAAAATTTAAATCAAAACTCTAATCCCTAGGCCCTCAGAATGGAGCTCCATTTATAGAAAGGGCCTTCAAAGAAGTAACTAAATAGCAGTGAAGCAGCTGGGATGCACCCTTGCCTAATCTGTCCAGTGTTATATAAAATGAGTTCATAAAGCATATAGAGAGCCTGGAAGTGAAGAGGAGGGGAAAGGTGGCACAAACAATGTAAGTAAGTATATAAATGATAAAATAAAAGGAGACAAGAGAAAAAATAAATAAATGTAGAGAGATACCTGGGATGTACAGGCACAGACCATGTGAAGACAAAGTAAATAGAGGGAGGCTGACAAGGAAATCAACCTTGCTGGAACCTTGATCTTGGATTTCCAGGTCCCTCAACAATAAGGATATACATACCTGTTGTTTAAGCTGCCTGTGGTTTTTGGGGTTTTTTTGTTGTTGTTGATATGGCATACCTAGTAAGCTAGAACAGAGTTTCAATAGTGAAACAAATCCTTTTGATTTAATGCAAACCCATTCTAAAGACAAATGTCAAATACTTTTACTCACTAGGATTCTTCCTGTTTCATAAGGATATTGTATAAAAGACAGGCACAGCTGAACAATTTACAACACGCTTCCTATGACTGACAAATGTAAGAACTCACACACTGGTGATGAGTAAATGATATAGTGATGATAGAAAGATTGACAGTACAGATAGATGACAGACAAATAGTTAGATGATAGATAGTTAGATAACAGAGGCAGGTCACTACAAATAGATGATCGATAGAAAGATAATAGAAATAGGTAAAAAGAAATAGATAGTTGATAGCTAGTTAAAGCTAAAAAGACACTATCATGGTATTAGAATTTGTTGAAATAGTTAAAATGAAAATTTGTGCAAAATATGAGAAATTTGCTTAAGAGAAAATTTCCTCAAGAGAGAGAAAGACTTCTCACACATATATGCGCATACATGTCTAAATGTAGCATATGTCTGTTTGTGCTTTGGTTTGAATTTGTCCCTCCAACATTCAAGCATTAAAACTTAATGCTTAATATGATACATTAACAGGGGAGGCTCTTAAGAGGTGATTAAGCCATGAGGGCTTTTCCCTCATGAATGAGATTAAGGCCCTCATAAATGAGGGTTCACAGGGCATTTAACTTGAAAGCCCTTCCTTCTGTCTTCTGTTATGTGAGGATACAGTGCTTTTCCTCTCCAGAGGATAGAAACAATAAAGCATCAGGTCAGAAATCAAGAGTAGCCTTCAGCAGACCAGAGAACCTGTTGGCACTTTAATCTGGAACTTCTCAGCCTCCACAACTGTGAGGGAAAAAAATGTTCATAGTAAAATACTTAGATTGTGGTATTTTTGTGTCATACACAAAAAAACTAAAGCACTGTGTAGTTACACCTGTTGCAAATGCTGCACTTATATTTCTGTGCACTGAACCCTACACAAGAGTTTTCAGAGTGACTTTAGGGAGCACTTGGCCTCTCATCATTGGTCATATGTATTCTCAATGTGAAAAATCTCAATAGTCAGGCATTAGCTTTAATTTCTGCTCTAGGAGAATTGTCCTAAACCTTCTGTCCAGGCATGGATCCCACATTTCTGGTGACCTTGTCCTCTGTTCTCTTAATTTCCTGGATTCTGAGGAACTTGTAGCCTGGATGTAATTGTTAGTCTGGGCCATTTTTACTTTGAGTTACTCTAGGAAGGAACAAGACAGCAGGTATTTTTAGGAACACTTGCTAATGCAGGAGAAGGAACTTACCAGTTTTACTGACATCATCATTTTTATTCATATCTTCTCTCTGCACTTTTTGTTGTTACTGCATTCCTTTGAGGTACAAAAAAATGCTATCTATTAGCTCAGTGTTTTTCAGCTCTGCCTTATAAAGCTCACAGTCTTTCAGATTTCCTTTCCATAACTTTCCTGTACTTCATCAATATTCCAAGATAAGCATGGTGTCTGTTCTTCACTCTATCATAGAAAACAATGACAGAAGTGACAACAAACTGAAAGAATAGTCACCATGGCTGTTCATTAGCCCATAGTTCCAATAATAGGAAATTCCATCCCTACTTTGTAATCTCCCTGAATTGTTTATTATTTTTTCCAAGATACTCATACATACATTCTATTTTTTAAATGAATATTCATTTAATATTAGTTGTTTGGCAGTCATCATAGTGCAATGGTACTTGTGGTGGAAGTCTGTAAAAGAGTTTCCAATTTTGGTTACATTTTACTGTACAATTACCAAATACTACCATATGTGTCAAGTGCTTTCCTGTATTATCTCATTTAACCACAATGATCTATGTATTGTATTAATATTATGCTCACTTTAATTGTTAAAAAAACTGAAATTTACATGGATGAATTAGACTTCCAAAGTTTTCATAAATAATGAGCAGAAAGCCTAGAATTAAAACATAGACTGTCTATACATTCCTAAGTTTGTTGAGAGAACTGCTATGCTATATGTTGTCACTTTGACTTCCTGGTATAAAATTTTTTTAATATTTGTGCCATTTTTTATTTTTGTTATTTTTTTGCAATATAGCACGCTGATGGTTAGGCAAATAGAACCATAAAGGCATTCTTAGAAGTAACAATTAAACTCAGAAATTAGGGATATGAAAGAAGGAGGAGAAGGATCAGAAAGAGGTGGAGGATGAGCAGGAAGAAGAACAGAAAGAGCAGGTGGAGGAGAATGAGATATATGATGTTGTCCATAAAAATTAATGGATTCAGGTTACTTACTAAAAGATTGCATTTAAGAAAGTAAATTCTGTGTCTTGGAATAAAGATCCTAAAGCAAGCTCAGTGCAGATGGTAAGTGGTGCAGTATGCACTGACAAGAAGAAGTAATTTAGAACCATGCCCTTTTCTAAGCTTGTGAAAGATATTGCCAATTCCATAGGGAAAAGGGACTGAAGATGGACATCAGATCCCCATTCATGAGGCTTTCCACTCCTTTCTATCAATAAATAGCATATTAAAAGATGCAGGTTTCTTTTGACAAATTCTAAAACAAGTTACTTCCATTTTTAAACCATTTTTACAGAAATAAAAATTAATAAGAAGTTTACTTTGTTTTGGTTTTTATAAATTTCTGTTTTATTTTGCATTATTTTAAAAGTAGATACATTGCTCCTGATACTACTTTACCATTATAGTTACATTCTGATTTCAAGGTTGAAAGAAGTGTAAAATTCAACATCCTCAGTGAAATTTCTTCTTAAATGAGTTTAATGCTATAGATGTAATCCTGTGTGTTCAGTTTATTTGCAGTGAAAGCCACTCAGACTCTCCTTCATAAACTAAAAGGCTCTAGTTTTAAGTGTTCTTTCAGCAAGTTCCATTTTACAAAATCTACATCCCACTGCAAACATCAAGCAACATATTTCAAAGAGGAAGCAACTACTTCGATAATTCAAATTTTCACATAAACACAAAAATAAAGTATATTTCTAAAGTGCATCTTTCTTAAAATACAATTTACTTTTACAATGACAAAGCATTGACAAATTAAATTATGAGATACATATGAACTGAAACATAAACTATGCTTTCACTTGCATATTACATTACCAAATAATGCATGTCTATTGGCAATGAGAATATATGGCTGTGTACAACTCTGATACTTATGTCTAGTTGGATAAGGATGAGGATTAGAAGTATCTCTTTTCCTTTAATAGTATTTTCAAGACTTATGATTTTTATAATTAATACATAATCATGATTGCTTACATGAGAAAAAGAAGACAGCTTTTATTAGTTTTCTTATACAAAAAATGTTCATCTATTGATGACATTTTCTAGAGATGGATTGTTTAATTCAGTTCCAATATGAATGTATAGCAATTTCATTACTATAATAATTTCATGTGGATCTAGCAGAACTAGGATGTGTCTAAAATTATTGAACTACTTATAAAACAATCTCTACTCTACAAGGTGGGAAATTATTTTTGAAATTCCAGTTTCCTGAGATGAGTTTGCTTTCTCATGGGTGACTATATACAGAAATTGTGTCTAGCTGCACATTTCCTACAAGTGCACAAGACTTTCCAGAAGCAGTAGAAATACTTATGAGCCTAATAACAAAACAAGAAAAAGAAATATTAGGTCACTAGATGGTGCCATAATGTTATTTTTTACTTTATTGTCAGGGATTCTGGAAGACTCTATAATCATTTTTAAGAGGCATCTTTTCAGGTAATAGTAGAGTTAAAAAGTATACTTAATGTTAACAACATGGATAATTTACAGAAGAAATGTTATTAACTTTCAAAAATGAGCTACATAGATTCTATTGAATTTAATTTGATTAAAGTATATTGATTAGTAATATGGAAAAGTTTGATGATATTAGGTTAGAAAAATTTAACATAAAGTTACATTCTATGCTGATTTTTAGATTGCTCAGTAGTAGTTTTGTTCTTAAAGCCAAATTAGCATTATATAAATAAGTGCATTCATGGAAAATAACTTTCTAGTTTATAAAAAAAATCACACATCTTTAATCTTTTAAGTAAGCTTTTTAATACATTTTAAAAATGTAAAACTTTCTTCTTTGGCAGTACTGGGGATTGAACTCAGGGCTTCTTGCTAGGAAAGTTCTCTACCACTTGAGCCACGACCTCTTTGACTTTGGTTCTTTTTGAGATAGGGTCTCATGTAACATTGGGGCCAGCCTGGACCACGGTCCTCCTATTATGCTTGCTTCCCTCCTAGCTGGCATGACAGGTGTGCTCTACCATGCTCTTCTTTTATTGGTTGAAAAGTGCTTTTGCGAATTTTTTCCCAAGCTCATCTTAAATTGTGATCCTCCTGCTCTCTGTTTCCTGAGTAACTATGATTACAGACTTGAAACACTATGGCCTACCATGTATAAGAACTTCTGTTTAACACAGAGCTTCCTCTGGTTGATCTGGCTCCTGTGGCTTTTAATGGAGAGATAGTCGGTGATGTTGTTAAATAAATATTGTAATGAACATTCCTCCAAATGGTTGGTATTACTCAGTATTACTGAGTAAAAATGCAGCTAAAGTTATAGTTTTTCAAACAAAAATATACCACAACTGAAACAAATCAAGAGTAACTTTCTTGTTTTTCGAAATGTTAGAACGTGTTGGTAAGAGTTATAGGTAAAAACTGTGCACAGAGAAACAACCAAAATAAGCAGGAAAGAGATTCATTTGCATTTCTAAACTACATCATTGGCATAGATACTCAATGAAGAAAAGAAGAGTTTCTCCCTCTCCAATCCTCAACCAACATTCACACATACAATGTTCAAGAGAGCTAACAATTTTATGAGCTTTGAACACTTCATGGTAGATGAAAGAAGACTTAAAAATCTCAGTCCTTCTTTACTCCTCTTATTAGTGGAAGCAACGTAAGAGCTTGCTCCTAAGGTTTCCCTTTGAACAGAGTTTGCTCTTTTCCATACTATTACTCAACATGAAAACTGATTTTCAACCTACGTAGAACAAGAAACCTTAAGAAAGAGGTGCAAATAAGTGGATTTAGATACATCTTTGACAACAAAATTCCATGTTCTTCAGGCACTGATCTGAGATGTTTCTGAGATTATACCCATTCCTTCCAGGAAGAATATATGTAATGTTACCAAGACAACTACTTGTAAATGCTCCAGTGTAGCCTTCAGATGTATACTGGAATGAAAGCAAAGGCAAAAAGGGAAAGAGACAACTGTTTCTAAGATATTTTCCTCTATTTTAATTCAATAATGTGACATTTTTCTTACTCATAAGTTATACTTCACCCTAAATTTGAAAAATTAATGTCTAATAATATATTAGCACTTTGTAAGAGTTTATACCCTTTCTATAATGTTATCTTAAAGGTGGCTATATTTTTCTATTTTCTTTTCTTTTGTTTTTGGCAGTACTAGGGTTTGAACTCAGGGCTTTATACTTGCTAACCAGGATCTCTACTGCTTGAGCCATGCCTACAGCCTTGGGATGGGCTTTGTAAAATAAAATTTGCACTAATTTGAGCTTGTCTCTGACTTAGGTAAAGATGTAGTTAGCATAGATTATAGTGTTGCTTGATACTCTGTTTTACAGGATGTGTCACTGGGGATTCCAGTTTGTAGCAACCTCTTTCTTCTTTGATTGCTATTAATGATATTTGACACTGCTTTACTTAACAAACTCTACACAATTAAAAACAGGCTTTGACATTTTGTGCTTTGACTGAAATGATACATATGAATGCTGATAGTCTTATCCTCATTCATAAGCTTTGTGTTTGATAAGCACAGTAGCCAAAAGACATAAAATGTTCTGAGTTTTTGTTAAAACTATTGATTCTCAGCCCAAATCATTGCCTCATTTGAACCAATTTATTGAGAAGAAATTTGCTCAAGAATGAGTGTGTTTGCTTTCATGTCATCCAGTTTTACAGGTACTGAAGTGACATTATTTAATAGGTACAAGGCACAAGACTAAAAGCTTTACATACATTGAGTCCTCCCCTCTCTTCATTATTACTGAGTAAAAATGCTATTGTTAACCTTATTTTATGGATCAGTAAAGGTTTCTTGAGGTGGCAAAGTGACCTCATAAAAGGAACAGATGTAACACAGAACATGGTAAAAAGCACTGACTGTCTATATTCCTTACCTTAGCAGGCTATGTTGGGCTATGGATAACAGAGTGAGTGAGTGAAATATTAAGCTTTGTCTGTGGTTGGGAAATAAAAGAAACCATTTTGATAACATATAGTTAGCAAAAACCTGGGAGTTTTACTACTTCATCTAAAATTGTAATTGGATTCATCTTAGATTAACTATTAGTAGCTATCCAGGGGTCTCATGGGGAGTCTCATTTGTAATTGCTCAGTATCCATTTCTCTTTTGTGTTTTTTTTCTTTTCTTTTATTTGTTACAATCTTTTTGTTTTTGTAGATTTTTCTTTTTTTTTTTTATTAATTCACATAAGCATACATTGTTTGGGTCATTTCTCCACCCTGCCCTCCTCCCCCACTCAGTTCCAGGCAGGTACTGTTTTGTCCTTATCACTAATTTTGTTGAAGAAATGACATAAGCATAATAAGGAAGACAAAGAATTTTTGCTAGTTTAGTTAAGGATAGCTATACAGAGAGATTCCTACTATTGCTTTCATGTACCCATGTGTTACGACCCATGTTGATTCATCTCTAACTCAATGATTCTTACATTGGCTCCTGATCCCCTGCTCATGATAACCTCTGTCATTTTAAGGTTTCTGTATTAGTTCCTCTGGATTGCGGACATCAAATGCTTCCATGTTTTGGGTTTTCTACTTATTCCCATATCTCCCAGGTGTGCTCTCCCCTTATCATTTGATCCAAGTCCAACCACATTGCTGCCTTTGCCCTAGATCTAATGTCTGCATATGAGGGAGAACATATGATTTTTGGTCTTCTGAACCTGGCTGACCTCACTCAGAATGATGTTCTCAAGATCCGTCCATTTACCTGCAAATGATAAGATTTCATTCTTCGTGGTTGAGTAAAATTCCATTGTGTACATGTACCACGTTTTCTTGATTCATTCATCAGTAGTGGGGCATCTTGCTTGTTTCCATAACTTGGTGATTGTGAATAACACTGCAATAAACATGGGTGTGCAGGTGCCTCTGGAGTAACCTGTGTCACATTCTTTTGGGTATATCCTCAGAAATGGAATTGCTGGATCATATGGGAGTTCTATGTTTAGATTTTTAAGAAGTCTCCAAAAGTTTTTTCCAGAGTGGTTGTACTAGTTTGCATTCCCACCAGCAGTGGATTAGAGTTCCATTTTCCCACATCCTTGCCAACACTTGTTAGTGGTGTTTTTGATGATGGCTATTCTAACAAGGGTGAGGTGGAATCTTAGTGTAGTTTTGATTTACATTTCTTTTATGGCTAGAGATGGTGAGCACTTTTTCATGTGTTTCTTGGCCATTTGAATTTCTTCTTTTGAGAAAATTCTATTTAGTTCAGTTGCCCATTTCTTAATTGGTTCATTGATTTTGACAGAGTTTATTTTCTTAAGTTCCCTGTATATTTGGTTGTCACTCCTTTGTCTGATGTATAGCTAGCAAGGTCTCTTTAGTTTAGAGACCATTTCTTTTGTTTTGCAGAAGTTTTTTAATTTTATGAAGTCCCATTTGTCCATTCTTTCTCTTAGTTGCTGGGCTGCTGGGGTTCTATTGAGGAAGTTCTTGCCTATCACTCCAGAGTGTTTCCTGTTCCTTCCTGTATTAACTTCAGAGTTTCTGGTCTGATATTAAGGTCCTTGATACATTTTGATTTTTCAATCTCTGTGATGAAAGTCATTGGGATTTTGATGGGAAGTCCATTAAACATGTAGATTGCTTTTGGTAGTATAGCCATTTTTACTATGTTGATTCTACCAATCCATGAGCACAGGAGGTCTTTCCATCTTCAGTAGTCTTCCTCAATCTCTTTCTTCAGGTATTTGTAATTCTCTTTGTAGAGGTTATTCACATCCTTTGTTAAATTAACTCCTAGGGATTTGATTTTTTTTGAAGATATTGTGAATGGAATTGTTTCCATGTATTTCTTCTCAGTTTGTTGTTGGTGTATAGAAAAGCTAAGGATTTTTGTATGTTGATTTTGTATCCTGCCACCTTACTGTTGTTGTTTATGGTGTCTAAGAGTTTTTTTTGTAGAGTTTTTTGGGTCTTTAAGGTATAGGATCATATCGTCTGCAAATAAGGATATTTTGACAGTTTCTTTATCTATTTGTATTCTTTTATTTCTTCTTCTTGCTTAATTGCTCTGGCTAGAAATTCCAATACTATGTTGAATAGGAGTGGAGATAGTTGGCACCCTTGTCTCATTCATGATTTTAGGGGGAATGGTTTCAGTTTTTCACCCTTAAGTATGATTTAGCTGTAGGTTTTCATATGTAGCCTTTACAATGTTGAGTTACATTCCTTCTATTCCTAGTTTTTTTAGAGCTTTTATCATGAAGTGGTGTTGGATCTTGTTGAAGACTTTTTCTGCTTCTATTGAGATGATCAAGTGGTTTTTGTCTTTGCTTCTGTTAATGTGGTTTATTACATTTATTGATTTTCGTATGTTGAACCACCCCTGCATACCTGGGATGAAACTGATTTGGTCGTGGTGAATGATCTTTCTGATGTGTTGTTGGATTCAGTTTGCCATTATTTTATTGAGGATTTTTGCATCGATATTCATTAAAGAAATTGGCCTGTAGTTCCCCTTTTTGGAGATGTCTTTGTCTGGTTTTGGGATTTGAGTAATATTGACTTCATAAAATGAGTTATGCAGTGTTCCTTCCCTTTCTATTTTGTGGAACTATTTAAGGAGAGTTGGTATTAGTTCTTCTTTAAACGTCTAATAGAATTCACCAGTGAATCCATCAGGTCCTGGACTTTTCTTTTTTTGGGAGACTCTTGATTGCTGCTTCAGTTTCTTTTTGTGTTATACATCTACTATTCAGGTGACTAATATTCTCTTTGTTTCATTTTGGGTGGTTGTAAGTTTCTAGAAATCTGTCCATTTCTTCAAGATTTTCAAATTTATTAGAGTATAGGCTCTCAAAGCAGTCTCTGATCATTTTCTGGATTTCCATGGTGTTTGTTGTTATCTCCCCTTTTGCATTTCTGATTTTACTAATTTGGGTTTTTTCTCTCCTCATTTTAGTCAGGTTTGCCAGGGGTTTGTCAATCTTGTTTATTTTTTCAAAGAATGAGCTTATAGTTTTATTGATTCTTTGTATTTTTTTTTCTATTTCATTGATTTCAGCCTTTTTCTTAATTATTTCTTTCCTTCTGATTGTTTTGGGATTTGCTTCTTTTTTGTTTTTCTAGGAGTTTGAGCTGTAGTGTTAGGTCATTGATTTGAGATCTTTTTGTCCTTTTAATATATGTACTCATGGCAGTCCTCTTAGGACTGCCTGTGCTGTGTCCCCTAGCTTCTGGTAAGTTGTGTTTTCATTTTCATTAACTTCCAGGAAACTTTTAATTTCCTCTTTTATTTCATCAATGACCCATTTGTCATTGAGCAATGTGTTGTTCAGCTTCCAATTGTTTGCATGTTTCTACTGATGTTTTTATTGTTGATTTCTAGTTTTAATGCATTATGGTCAGACAGAATGCATGGAATTATTTCCATTTTCTTATATTTGCTGAGGCTTGCTTTGTGCCCTAAGATATGATCAATTTTGGAGAAGGTTCCATGGGCTGCTGAGAAGAATGTATATTGTACAGAAGTTGGATGAAATATTCTGTAGACATAGAATATGTCTACATATTCTAGCTGTAGACATCAGCTAGGTCCATTTGATCTATGGGTGTGATTTAGTTCTAGGATTTCTTTATTGACTTTTTGTATCTATTGGTGATAGGGGGGTATTAAAGTCTCCCACTACTACTGTATTGGAGTTTATATATTTCTTTATATCCTTCAGAGTATGATTGATGAAATTGGGTGGATTGGTGTTGGGTGTATATAAGTTGATAATTGTTATTTCCTTTTGGTGTATTTCCCCTTTTATTAGTATGGAATGTCCTTCTTTATCTTGTTTGATCAATGTAGGTTTGAAGTCTACTTTGTCCATGATAAGTATTGCTACTCCTGCCTGTTTTCAGGGACCATTGGCTTGGTAAATCTTCTTCTGGCCTTTCACTCTCAGCCAGTGTTTTTTTCTGTTGATGAGGTAGGTCTCCTGTAGGCAGCAGATTGTTGAGTCTTCCTTTTTAATCCAGTTTGCCAATAAGTGTTTTTTATGGGCGATTTTAGTCCATTAACATTCAGTGTTAGTGTTGATAGGTATGTGGTGATTCCTGTCATGTAGTTGTCTTTGTTGTTTAAGGGTTTGATTATGTGTAGCTGAATCAGTGTTACCCTTTACTTTCTTGCCTTTTCTTCTCCTGTGGTTTGGTATTGCCTTCCCTTTCATGGTTTTGTTTGCTTTCATTTTCAGTGTGCAGAATACTTTGGAGAATCTTTTGTAGTGGTGGCTGGGTGGTCATCTATTGTTTTAGTCTCTGCTTATTTTGGGAGACTTTCTTTTTTTTTTTTCACTTAGTTAATTCATTTATTCATTTACTCACACCATAAAAACTTATTGACGATTGCTCTATGCAATGAGGGCTTAGTGGTCAGAATGATGGTATGAAAATATACTGAAATTGTCCTCATGACACTAAAATTGGAGACTATTTGTCTTTGTTCACTTTTGGGTCTATCATCTTGTCTGGGACATAAAGGCATAAACATAGTTTTTCAAAGCATGCATGAAAAAATAAAGCCTCATATAGGACAACCACTAAGTTTTTTCTTTTTTTTTTTTTCAGATTCTCTTTTATTACATTTTGAATTAATATACATTAATATGAGGGGTTTTCATTGTGGTAATTCCATACATGTGTGTAATGCACTTTTTTTTTCTATCACTTGTTTTTTTTTTTTCATTTTTCTTTTATTATTCATATGTGCATACAAGGCTTGGCTCATTTCTCCTCCCTGCCCCCACCCCCTCCCTTACCACCCACTCCGCCCCCTTCCTCTCCCCCCCAATACCCAGCAGAAACTATTTTGCCTTTATTTCTAATTTTGTTGTACAGAGAGTATAAGCAATAATAGGAAGGAACAAGGGTTTTTGCTGGTTGAGATAAGGATAGCTATACAGGGCATTGGCTCACATTGATTTCCTGTGCATGGGTGTTACCTTCTAGGTTAATTCTTTACCTATCCTCAAACCTCCCTTGTGTGCTCTCGCTTTTATCATGTGCTCATAGTCCAATCCCATTGTTGTGTTTGCCCTTGATCTAATGTCCACATATGAGGGAGAACATACGAGTTTTGGTCTTTTGGGCCAGGCTAACCTCACTCAGAATGATGTTCTCCAATTCCATCCATTTACCAGCGAATGATAACATTTCATTCTTCTTCATGGCTGCATAAAATTCCATTGTGTATAGATACCACATTTTCTTAATCCATTCGTCAGTGGTGCGGCATCTTGGCTGTTTCCATAACTTTGCTATTGTGAATAGTGCCGCAATAAACATGGATGTGCAGGTGCCTCTGGAGTAACAGTCTTTTGGGTATAACCCCAAGAGTGTTATTGCTGGATCAAATGGTAGATCGATGTCCAGCTTTTTAAGTAGCCTCCAAATTTTTTTCCAGAGTGGTTGTACTAGTCTACATTCCCACCAACAGTGTAACAGGGTTCCTTTTTCCCTGCATCGTCACCAGCACCTGTTGTTGGTGGTGTTGCTGATGATGGCTATTCTAACAGGGGTGAGGTGGAATCTTAGCGTGGTTTTAATTTGCATTTCCTTTATTGCTAGAGATGGTGAGCATTTTTTCATGTGTTTTCTGGCCATTTGAATTTCTTCTTTTGAGAAAGTTCTGTTTAGTTCACGTGCCCATTTCTTTATTGGTTCATTAGTTTTGGGAGAATTTAGTTGTTTAAGTTCCCTATATATTCTGGTTATCAGTCCTTTGTCTGATGTATAGTTGGCAAATATTTTCTCCCACTCTGTGGGTGTTCACTTCAGTTTAGAGACCATTTCTTTTGATGAACAGAAGCTTTTTAGTTTTATGAGGTCCCATTTATCTATGCTATCTCTTAGTTGCTGTGCTGCTGGGGTTTCATTGAGAAAGTTCTTACCTATACCTACTAACTCCAGAGTATTTCCTACTCTTTCCTGTATCAACTTAAGAGTTTGGGGTCTGATATTAAGATCCTTGATCCATTTTGAGTTAATCTTGGTATAGGGTGATATACATGGATCTAGTTTCAGATTTTTGCAGACTGCTAACCAGTTTTCCCAGCAGTTTTTGTTGAAGAGGCTGCTATTTCTCCATCGTATATTTTTAGCTCCTTTGTCAAAGATAAGTTGCTTATAGTTGTGTGGCTTCATATCTGGATCCTCTATTCTGTTCCACTGGTCTTCATGTCTGTTTTTGTGCCAGTACCATGCTGTTTTTATTGTTATTGCTTTGTAATATAGTTTGAAGTCAGGTATTGTGATACCTCCTGCATTGTTCTTTTGACTGAGTATTGCCTTGGCTATTCGTGGCCTCTTGTGTTTCCATATAAATTTAACAGTAGATTTTTCAATCTCTTTAATGAATGTCATTGGAATTTTGATGGGAATTGCATTAAACATGTAGATTACTTTAGGGAGTATCCACATTTTTACTATGTTGACTCTACCAATCCATGAGCATGGGAGATCTCTCTACTTTCTATAGTCTTCCTCAATCTCTTTCTTCAGAAGTGTATAGTTTTCCTTGTAGAGGTCTTTCACATCTTTTGTTAGGTTTACACCTAGGTATTTGATTTCTGCAGGGTAGAGTATCCTAGGATTGAAGTTATTTTCATTCAGTGCTTGGAAGACCTCACTCCAGGCTATTCTTGCTCTTACGGTTTCTGTTGAGAAGTCTGTTGTGATTTTGATGGGTTTACCTTTGTATATTATTTGTTTTTTCTCTCTTACAGCCTTCAATATTCTTTCTCTATTCTCTGTACTTGTTGTTTTAGTGATAATATGTTGTGGGGTAGTTCTATTTTGTTCAGGTCTGTTTGGTGTTCTGGAGGCTTCCTGTACCTGAATGGGCATATCTTTCTCTAAATTTGGGAAATTTTTCTGTTATTATTTTGTTGAATATATTATGCATTCCTTTTGCTTGCACCTCTTCTCCTTCTTCAAGGCCCATCTCATGTTTGGTCTTTTGATGGAGTCAGTGAGTTCTTGCATTTTCTTTCACAGGTCTTGAGGTATTTAACTAACAGTTCTTCAGTTTTTCCTTTAGTTGCCATTTCATCTTCAGGTTCTGAAATTCTGTCTTCTGTTTGTTCTATTCTGCTGGAGTGGCCTTCTATTTTGTTTTGTATTTCTGTTTCATTCTTTTTTTCTGAGGTTTTCCATATTGTGAGTTACTTACTCTTTAATATTGTGAATTTTTGCCCTTTATTCCTTTATCTCTCTGTTTATGGTGGTCTCAGTTTCAGTTTGGCATTTTTTTGGGCCTTCTATTATTTCATTTATTTGTTTCTGGTTTTTCTCATATTCTTTGTTTTTATTCTCTTGGAACTACTTGAGTTCCTCCTGCACATTTTGGTTGACCATATCTAGTAACATCTCTATGAAATTCTCATTCATTACTTGTAGGATTTCTTCTTTCAGAGTGTTCTTGTGAGCTTTGTTGGGTACCTTGGTGTAGTTTATCTTTGTTTTATTGGAGTCTGGATCTGGGTATCCATTTTCTTCATTTCACTCTAAATCCTGTACTACTTTATTTTTGGAGGGAGAATGGTTTCCCTCCCTTTTTCTTCTTCCAATATTTCCACTAGGTACTGTTTCTAACCCTGGACTAAGTATCATTTAGTATCAGCTGGGAAACAATATTAATACTAACAAAACCAAGAAAGAAGGGTTAAAAAGAGAAAGAGATGGAAAGATAAAAGGAAGAGAGAAGAGAGAAGACAGGAAAAGAGAAAGAAAAAAATGGGAGAGATGGTGGGTAATCAAACAGCAAACCAGGCAACAAGTCCCTTAAAGAAGGGAAAAGAAAAAAAAATTCACCAGTTATGGAACTGTAGAATTGCAGTGCTAGTTGTTATGATGCCACTCTTCTAGCATCCAGATCTGTCTGTGTATGTCTCTTAGGAAAGTTTGGAGCCCTCCTGTGCCAGGTGGCAAGTGGGTGGGGTCCCACAAGCCTATGTGTGGAGGTCTTTTGAGGCAAACTAGCAGGACTTTGGAGCATGGGCCTGGCATGTCTGAAGGGCACGGGCCAGTTTTGTGGAGATCCTGTGTGTCTGTGGATTACCAGCTTGGCAGGCTTTAGCGGCATGGTCCCAGAGGAGACCTTGCAAGGCTGTGCAGGCATGAGGGGCGCAGCCCAGTGGAGATCCTGGAGGCCTGTACAAGCCTGAGGGCATGGCCCTGCAGAGATCATGAATGCCTGTGGCTTGTGTCTTGGCAGGCCTTGGTGGCATGTCTAGGTGGAGTGGATATCATGCAGGCCTGAGCAGGCTTGCGGGGGTGTGGCCTGACAGAGTGGATATCATGCATGCCTATGCAGGCCTGATGGCATGGCCCAGCAGAGATCATGAATGTCTATGGATCCCTGGCTTGTCAGGCTTAAGGGCTGGTTTGGCAGAGATTGTGCAGATCTGAGGGGGTGGGAGTTTGGGGTAGCACAGCCCTGGTGGGGCTAAGAAGCAGGGCTGGAGAATCGGAGATCCCACAGTGTGCAAAGCAGCAGCTCTGCAGTCCTATGGGGTGGGTCTAGGGGTTCAGAGTGCTGATGTTTCAGCTCTCCCTGGTCCTTTGCCTCAGTCCAGTGTGTCTCCAGCCTCTTAGCAAAGTCCCTGGATCATGGAGGTCAGGAGTTCTGTGGCTGTGTCCCTGTCACCATCTTGGATTCTTATTTGTTACAATCTTTAGATTCTCTACCAAGGTAGCCCAACCTACCCTGACTAGTGGTGGCAGGTGCTTCCATTAGTTCTATCACATATTCTTTTCAAGAGTTCACATCTTCAAGAGTGTAACAATACTCAAATTAAGTGGGGAGGGAAATAAATGTTGTGACTATTGTAGCACCAGAATGTCTCCAAACTTTCCTAGACAAAGAACTTTCCTTGGCCTTGGATTCTGGAAATACTTCATAACTTTTATGTCTCTAAACTTCTTTGACAATAATGTGGCAATAATCCTTTAATTAAAACTTCTGATATTTTTATGGGACTTTCTTAATTTTAACATAAATAAAATGGTAGGCACAATAAAATTTAACAATGTCTCATATGAGTTGCTAAAACCACTAACATCTAAAAAGATCCTCCTATGACCACCAATAAACATCCAGACAAGTTGAGCATACCTACCTCAAAAATCTAAAATTCAAAATGCCCCAAAACATAAAACTTATGTGCTGACTTGATGCCATGAGTCAAAAATTCCATATCATGAAACTGTTATGTACAAAGTTATTTAGAAAATTATTTAAGCTGGGGCCCAGTGGTCCATAGCTGTAATCCTAGTTCCTTAGGAAGCTGAGATCTGGACAATTGTGGTAAAAAGCCAGCCCTGTGAAAGAGTTTGCAAGATCCCATCTCCAAAACATTCAGAACAAAATGGCTTAGAGTTGTGGTTAAAGCAATAGAGTACCTGCTTTACAAGAATGAAGACCTGAGTTCAAATCCCAGTTCCACCAAATTTAAAAAAAAGAATAGCATATAAAATTACATTCAGGCTAGGGCATAAAATATAAAATACATGTGAAACATGAATGAATACCATATTTTGATGAGAGTCTCATTTCCCAGACATTTCATTATGGATATGCAAATAATCCACAATTCAAAAAACTGAGGTAAAAATTACCTTGGTTCCAAGCATTTCACTCAAGGGATGTCCAACCTGTACCTTTTTCTGAATCCCTTGGGGTTTCTAAGTTAGGACTCTCCTAAGTAAACATCTAACTCTTGGGCATCTTTTGATCCTATTGCATCATCTCTACTCATTCCCTTCATTCTCTCTGGTGCTGGACTTTGTTGTCTCCACTTCCCTATTCCATGACTCTATTTCCATTACACAGAATTTATTCTGGTTTTCTAATTTGATTTTAAATAAAAGAGCTATCAAATCTTTGAGGATGAGAATATCTTTATGGGTCCAACAATAATAAAAGCTAGAAGATAGTGAAGTCATGGAGAGTCGCCTGGGTCAGAGAAGGATGAGACCATATTTAAATGACATTAGTGTTTAAATTGAAATGTTCTGAAAAGGTGCTATTCCTGTGTATACAAGGTTCTTTAGAAAAGGATTTAATGTGCAACATATAGATTAGCTCCAGACATTCTCCCAACCTAGCTCTGCACATGCTAATCAATGAAGCATAAAGATATAATTGGTTTATAGACACATTTGTTGGAATGTATTTCCCAGGCTTTTAAACATCGCATTTAAGTTTTGAGCCTAAGTCATCCACAAATGAATTTTATCATAAAATGGGAAGTTTCAGGGATTCTCTGAGATATTATTTTAATATATCTGTAGATTAATACTAAATGTTCCCACCACCCCATTCTAAAGAGTTCACTTTAAGGGTTGCCACAAAGGGATTAATTAAAATGCAATTTGGTGGGGGTGGGGGGTGGGCAGGGCTCATATCTGTAATCCCAGTTACTCAGAAGGTGGTGATCAGGAGAATTGTGTCTGGAAGCCAGGTGGAACAAAAAGTCATCTCAATCAACAAGTTCAGCATAGAGCTGTGTACCTGTCATCCCAACTACAATGGAGGTAAAAATAAGAGAATTTTTTTTCATTCAACAAATGCCTGAAGCAAAAAGGGCTAGGGGGTGTGGCTTAAGTGGTGAGCATCTTATTTCAGTCCTATATTACAAAAAATAGAAAAAATAAAGCAAATTGACAGTAAAATATTTTTATGGAAAAGTACAAAGGGCTTTTCTTTAGAATTCATCAAACATGTAGATCTTTTTTTCAAGTATTAAGTTATCTGTTTCTGTTTCTGTATCTATTCAAAGTTGCAAGTGTCCTTCATAAAATAGGCAGAAATCAAAATTGAGTCTGACATGTTTTCCTGAATTCTTGTCCTATTCTTGATTAGATAGCTTCCAAATCCTTCAGAAATGTATACACAGAAAATAATACACCAAACGTAAGTTCTTCTTATTACTATCACTCTTTGGACCCAAGTCCATCTTGGTGTTTCTTTTTTCTTACATATTTGCAGACAAATCATGCTTTATAATATAAGAGTTGCAAGTACAGATTCATCCTACAGCCATAGAGAAATTATGGAAACTTACAAGAATCTCTATGTCCAAAAGAGGACCTCAGAATTCTTAGCATCACAGCTTTCTAGGCAGTCACTACCAGTAGATTAATGTTGGAACATGGAATTAATTTCATATGTTATTCCCACTGTAGAACTTAAGCTAGGAAAATAACTGTAGCGATGAGATCATTAAATGCAAGGCATTTAAACATTTTATGAGCACTAACTAAAATAGATATACACCATAAGAAAATAACATAATAGAAATATAAACCAAATTTCATTTTTTTAAAAAAAGTGAATATTTATTGATTATAAAATTATAAACACAACTCTTGATGGAGATTTATCAAGAATTTCCACTTTCATGGTGTCATCGCATTTAAATTTCATAGTCACTGTTTTGTGGAGATACCATTACTATCTTTTTTAGAGATAAAAGAATTAACCACAGATAGTTCATATTTCTTTAAACTATATAACTAATAATGCAAAGTGAAAGTAAGATCCAAAATCTATATCATAGTCTTATATAAATGTAATTCATTCTAAAGATAAATAGCAGTAATCATTTTTAAATTGACAGTAGAAAATTTACTTTTATTGGAATTATGTATTTAGGACTACTCACACTTCAAATTTCTAATACTATGAATGAGTAAAATGAATTCTGGAGGATTATGCTATATTAACATTAATAGCTACATCATAGCTTGTACTTTCTATGCAAGTGCTAGGTCAAATTACATCAGTCGTGAAATTTCATCACAGATCTAAGAGTAAATGGTAACACTAGTAGCATTTTAAACAGGAGAAAATCGAGGTGTGGACAAATGGTAAAATTTCTTAAGCTTACACAGATAGAGATGGAACAGGGAAGTTATTGCTAGCTTCTGTATTCATAGTCATTATAAACACAGTTTTAAAATGTTCATCATTTGTATATTTAAGGAAATATGATTTCAAAAGTATCCGGTAACCAAATAATTTTTCAGTAGTGAAGGTATATTGGTATGCTTATAACTTTGTTCATCTAATATTCAAATGCAAATGGTATATAAAAATACAGGGCACTGGAGGCTAACGCCTGTAATCCCAGCTACTCAGGAGGGAGAGATCAGGAGGATTGTGGTTTGACTGCAGCCCAGGAAAATAGCTTACGAGACCCTATCACAAAAAAGGACTGGTGAAGTGGCTTGAGGTTCAGGCCCTGAGTTCAAGTCCTAGTACTACTTAAAAAAAATTAAAAATATGGTTTATATATTAAAATGTGGTATACTTGCTTGAAATACAAATCAAAACTAATTTTAAAATGTACAATTAATAAAGAAATAAGAATGTCAACAAATCTTTAGAACCTGCTAAAGCATTTGCAAGTGATCACAATAATGCATTTCTTGGATAACATGTTTGCCACTTTAACTGTAGAAACCACAAAAGGGATTCTAAGTGCCAGAAGAAACGTACGATAATAATGAGAAGACAACAGTGTTTCACTTGGTTCACCTAGGCATTTGATACCTTACATTTCAATAACTTTAGACCACAATTCCCCAAAGAGGTTGTTCAAATGCAAAATTACGTTTTGTATTGTGTGTCTTGATCATGTGAGTGATGTGTGTTTCTGTGTGTATATTTTGCATGAAAAATTTCCTCTAATGCTTATTCAGAGATATGATTTTATCAGTAAAATCTAAGATGATGGAAACTGAAGCCTGAAAATAACAGACTACAGCTTATCTTGCATCCTTTTGGAAAATTGTTAAAAATTTTATCATAAGTAATACAAAATAACAGACTCAATATGGAAAATCAGTAATATTTTATTAACAATTGGTGATAGTTGGTATTTCTTAGTTTTTCATATACCCAGTACTGTCTGATTATACATATATAATTAATTTACTGCTCATTATAACCTCATGAGATGGGCACTACTTCCCAATTTTATAGCTAAGTAAATTTTGCTGAAATTCATACCCACGGTGAGTAGTAGATTGAACTCCAAAGTCATGTACCCCAGCATGCTCCAGAGCCTATGCTTTTAAGAATTGAACTGTATTGACCCAATGAGAATATTTTTAAAAGAAAAAAATGGTAGAGATTGACAACCTAAAAGAGAGAGGTTTAAAAACTGGCAGTGTAGGAATTATATGTTTGCTATAAAATCTTGAGGAAGAGAAAGCATGAGAAAAATGAGCAGAAAGTTTGGGATTATGAGTTGAAGCATCTGAATCATTGAGGCACAAAAGGGATAAGCTATCTCATTCTATTAAAACATTATTGCTTAATTTATTTGTTCTATCATATTCACTGAGTAGCTTTTACATTGTGGCTGGTGAACAAGACAAATAGGGTTACTGTTGTCTTTGAACTAAGAGTTGGTAAAAGAAATATATACATACCCAGATATAGAATTGGGGATAGTTGCAAACATAGATATGAATATGGGCACAATTATAGATCTAGATTTCTGTGCATACATGATATAATGCAAAATATTGATAAGTTTCTTGAAGAAAACAAAGCATTAACTGTGGGAGGACATAAGACAGAAAGATATTTCTAATGGAAAATCTGATTCAGTGTGTCTCTCTCTTAGCTTCCATGTGCTTTTTCTTCAAATAAGCCACATCTGTGAGCCTAAAAACCAGTCTCTGGGCAAATGGAAATGGTTTACCTATATTCTCAGAAAAGAGGAACTCTGAAAATGAACTTTTCCCACTAATAACAACAGGGGACGTGGTGATGTGTAAGTGTAGGATTATGGAAATGTATGGGATTATGTGAACTGAAATCCCTTGACTATACTGGGAAAAAAAGCTCAGAATTTAATGTATATTCCATAGTAACCTTATGCCATCAAGTTTAGGCTATCTTCCCTAGGATTTTCATTATTTGGTGTTATCTTCCCTGTCCTGCTTCCCAAACATACCTCTTACTTCCCTCTCAGAAACATCTTGAGAATGGTTCCCTAATAAACCTATGATGACCCATTGCCTCACTTTGCCCAGGACTGCATGTAAACATTGGGACAGTTCTACAAAAGCAGAGATGGTTGGATACATTGCAATTTGGCTTCTAAGAAACTTGACCTAAATAAGACATCAGAAAATATTTCTCTGAGTAAATGGTGTTTAGGTTGAGAAGGAGCCAACCAGTTGGAAAGCAGGAAGGGGAAATAGCAAAGTGCAAATGGCAGAAAAGACAGTAAAATACTCAGAAAGAAACATCACGTGTCTGGAGAATCTGTGTAAGGATAAGTGTGTAAGTCACTGACTACAATGTCAACAGCCGGAAGGGACCTGCCAGGCAGGGTAAGAGAAGTTTTTATTTTACAAAATTATTACAGAAATGTGGGCATTGTATTATGCAGAATATATATGTATATATGTTTGTGTAAGTCTATGTGCATTTTTAAAATAAAATTATGCTCTTGAAAAGGAAAATTCAGTTTTGAGAAGGTGCACCTTCAATTCAAATGCAAGTCTGGATATTTGGAGACTTCTCCCTTTAAGGCATGGTCAGTTTTGGTAACAGGGTCAAACATAAACCCAACAGGGAACTGTGAGCACCAAGTCATACAGAACCCTCATGCTTGAATTGCAGATTCAGAAGAGAAGATGGGGTGAATTACTGTGTATAACTACACAAAGGAAATTGAGGTATTTAGGAAGCTTGTTTCTGTCTTTTGTTTTGGGTTTGGCAGTACTGGGGTTTGAACTTAGGGTTCTGCCACTTCAGCCATGTGCCCAGTCCTTTTTGCTCCAGTTATTTTTGAGATAGAGTCTCACATTTTATCTGGCCTGAATCATAATCCTCCTCAGTAGCTGTGATGACAGGCACATACCACAACACTCCCCTTTTTCTCTCTACTTGGGGACTAGAGATGAATTTTTGTTTTCCTAAGCTGGCCTTGAAACATGACCCACCAGATCTCATAGTTGGGATAAATGGTGCCAGCCACCAAACCCAGCCATTGGTTGAGATGAGGTCTTAGGTAGTCCTTTTTGCCAGGGGTGACCTGGAAATGTGATCCTCTTAATTTCTACCTCCACAGCAAGTGGTGGTTTGTTTCTATCTTTGAAACTGAAAGTGGAGGAACAAAATGGTAGAATTCTGAGAGATTTTGAAGTTGAATAATTTTAGTTAAGATCTCCGCTCTGGTATCATTCATCTTTGTTTTGTTTTTGGTTGTTTATTGTATGATCACCTTTTGCTTTCTGAACCTCAGTTTTTCATCTTTACACAACTTGACAAGAATGTTGGTCTGAGGGGATAGAACTGTTTTATGCACACCATAGAACATATTTGCTGGTAAGCACTCGCAAATTGATAGTTAACAACTTTCATAGTGACTGAGCCTTTCTGGACCATTAAGCTCTTCAGACATTCCATATCGTAGAATGAGTGGCAGGAGATAACACATAAAAGTAGTTTGCAGGGTGAAAATGTGAAACATAGACCAAGTTTCAAGAAAGAAAAAAATGCCTGAAGGATACTCTGGGCATCACAATATTTTTCCCCATGACACTTTTCCTTACATTTGTAACTTTTGAATAAGAATTTTCTTAAGAAAATCTCTGAGGGGGGAAAGAAACATAAATAATTTTGCATTGTTCCAAGAATAAAGTGGAGAATCTAACAGGTCTTATTTTTTGGCAATTTTAATGCCTTTATTTTTATTGTAATGCACAAAATATGGTCCAACATTCAAGGAAACACAAATTATCAATAGGATAATTTGATGATCCCATGTACCTTTTATTTACTTGAGCAAAAATACATTCATGGGAAATTAACCCTCTGTATCCTGATAGGGAATAGTTTTCTTATGATTTTCTGAAAATTTTTTTGCAATTAATGCTCTTCTGGGGAGTTAATGAGCTTACTTTAAATGTCCCATTGTTTAAAGAAAAAACAAAACAAACCTCCATGTTAAAATATTCACTCACGTATGTACTAAACATATTATATATAAATATAAAAATTTAAATATATTTAAATGCAGTAAAAATGTTTTCTTTGTAGATAGTTTAAATTAATTGATAGAAATGTCATTCAAAGATTTGGAAATTATAGTATGTAGTCAGATAAAGCTTTGCTATTAAAAAGAAATTTGGCAGAATACTGAATTTTGAAAATAGTCAATTGGAATTTGTATGACTGTTTTGATCATGCATACAAATAATCAACAATGTCATTTTACAACTTCTCTTTTGCTGGCAAATTTGTTTGGACATCAATGGCTGGCGTGATTAGATAATTTTACTTTCAAAGAAGAGGTAAGTACACTAATTAAGATTTCACTTGGGACAAAAACAAAATCATCTGAACATGATGGGAGAGATTCCAAAATCAGTCAAATTTCTGGTTTAGTTTTCTTGTTCTCCACCCATGTCTAAAATATAATTGAATAAATATATAAATTGATGAACAAATACCTGATATGTGGTGCCTGGTTAAATTCTTAAAGTTAGGCATTTAGATTCAGAGAACATGTGCTTCATTTCTGTGGGTTCAAGCTGGGGATTTGATAATAAAATGCCAAATTTTCTCAAGGTAATGATCTTGTATCTTGAAAAATAGTCTCCAGATTCCTCTGACCTTTGATCTTAAAGTAATTATTGTACTCTTTTCTCCTCAAGTATTACTCAGTGTTCACGATTGAATTCAAATAAATAAAGACAAGGTTAGGAAAATCTATGCATATAAAATTGACAGGAAGTACAAGTCAAAACCATGTTAAGATTTCACTTCACTCTGGTTAGAATGGCTATCATTAAGAATACATGTGACAACAAATGCTGGCAAGGAGATGGGGAAAAAGGATCCCCTCATACACTGTTGGTAGACATGTAAATTAGTATAGTCACTATGGAAAACAGAATAGAGGCTCCTCAAAAATCTAAAAATAGAACTGCCATGTGGCTCAGCAATACCACTCTTAGGGATATACCCAAAGGACTGTAAGTCAGGTTACAACAAAGGCACCTGTACACTCATGTTTATTGCAGTGCTATTCACAATAACTAAGCTATGGAAACAGCCAAGATTCCCCACTACTGATGAAAGAATTAAGAAAGTGTGCTATTTTTATGCAATGGAATTTTATTCAGCCACAAAGAAGAATGAAGTTTTGTCATTCTCTTATAAATGGATAGAACTGGAGAACATCATGTTAAGTGAACTTAGCGAAGTTCAGAAAGCCAAAAGCCACGTGTGTTTTTTTCTCATATGTGGAATGTAGACCTAATACAAATACAAGCAATATTATGAAAAACAGGTCGGCTAAGGGAAGGTCACATATGAGAGAGGGAGGATAGAAAAAGGAAGTTAAAAAGGTGAATATGGTTGATGTACTTCTTATACAAGAATGGATATATAATTTTTAAAACTGTTGAATTATAAGAAAGTGACTAAGGTAGAAAGGAGGAAAATAGGAGATGCACCATTTTGGTTACAGTACATAGATATATGGAATTGTCACAAGGAAACCAATGCATACTTATCTTAAACAACAAAAATGTCAATTTTTATTTTATAAAATGAAAACAGGAAGAACAAACAGGTCTTGTCCGGGGAATTGGTACCAGTGTGTGGGGGGGGGGCATGTGGGAAGAGGGTATAGGAGGGTGAAATTGTTGCAAATATTGTGTATATGTATATGTAAATGGAAAAATGAGACCTGTTGAAACTATTCCAGGAATGGTGGGAGGGAGAATAAAGGAGAATGATGCAGGGATGAATTCAGGCATGACATATTTGACATATGCAAGGAAATTTTGTAAATATCACAATGTAACCGTAGCACAGCAATAACAAAAAAAAATGAAAAAGTAAATAAATTTGACAGAATAGAAGATATGAATTTATTGATATTTTATTGCACTGATGTTTGTGTAATAATTATGTGAGGAAGGCAAATATCATCTGTAGAAATATTTGTTAGAATAGAGAAAATAATACAATGAATTTTGCTTTTTAGATTTCTCTGAAAACATAGCTTCAAGGGAATACTCTCCCCATCACCTCCTCCACACTTTCCATGACAGAATGCCATTCTGATGCTTCTTCCCATGTGGCCATTCCTACTACTGCCCTGGAGGAGGTGCAGTATGTTCTCATGAGGCTGAGAATGAGCTTGTCTCTATACTCATAGAGAGTATATAACATCACAGAGAAAGGTTGGCAGCTTTCTTTCAGTCTAGGAGTTTTACCATCTCATACTCTATACACAGGCAGTCCCTTTCACCTAGACAACTCCCCCATGAGCCTAGCAACAGAGTTTCTGCCTTTCTGGAGATCAAGACCCGTGGGAGAACCAGCATGGATCTTGCTTGCTTTCTACATTTTCTTTTTCCCCCCTCTGTTTTCTAACTTTCCTGTGTCTTACTTGCCTAATGCCAGTAAACTTCTTTTGAATTATTTTTGTTCTAAACAATACTTCTTAATGAATTTTCGTCTTCACAGCACAAATCTGGATGATAAGAAGAGGACTAGCTTGCTTTTGCATTTAGTAATTTGGAATTTAGTGCTTGGGTTTCCAATTATGCCTACATAGAAGTTCAACAGGCACCATACACACTAATTCATCTTACTTACATTCCTCACAACAATCCTATAAATATTTCATTTTGCACCTGATACAAAACTCATCTATGAGGTCAAGTGTTTTTAATGATAGTAACCTGTTAAATCAGCAAGATACCTAAATCTTTTTTGGATTATTTGTTTGTTTCTTTGAAAGTTTCTCTTTCCACTCCATACTCTAAGAAAAGCATACTATTTCTTAACCACAAGTGCTTTTATTTATTTCTTTGTTTTTTGAGGTGGCATCTCATTATGTTTTTCAGGCTGGTCTAGAACTCCTGTTCTCTATGAATCCTTGTAAATGAGCCTTTAGAGTATCTTGGATTAGAGCATGCCCCATTTCATGTGGTTTCACAAATGATTTTAGAGTGATAAAGAAGACACTGTGGAAATCCTCAGAACACTAAGAAACAATAAAAACACTGAATTCCAATCCACTGCCATGTATGAGGACAACTGGACTTCTTTGGAATGAAGCAGCATGGATCAGGAGATTTCTTGTTGAGAAAAAGGCTAGAATTGAACATAAAAAGGCACTTAGGATTTGAGCACAGTGCATATTGTCTTAGTCATGGATTTGCATCCTAGCACTATCACAAGTACTTTGACTGTGAAGAAATGATTTAATCTTTACTACTTGTCATCTCCTCCTCAGTATTCTCTCTCCTGGTTTTTGCCAGTAACTCATAGAATAATGCTTTTGTAGTCTTTCAATAAGTATTTGTCGAATAAATGTGAGCTATTATAAATTTATATTGCAGATTCATTGTAGTAAAATTCTTATACATGACTTTCTATTTGTCATATTGCATAAAACTATATCATATATCAGTGTTTGAGGAAATGTTTGAAGTCACCTCGATCCTTCACTTTTAAGAGTGGAATCTCAGGCCCAGACTTACAGTGCAAATGACTTAAAAGTGTGTTTGTGTGTTGTTGCTAAAAGAGACATGCCAGGCAATAAGAAGGTAAGCAGAGTTAGTTTACAGAGGTCATTAATTCTCAAATCAGAGGAATGCCTCTGAAAACTTGAAGAATCCCCTCCAAATAATAAAAACATTAAGCATAAGTGTGACAATATTTGGGTAAACTAAAAGAAGAAAATGAACAACCAAATAAATCTACAAACCCAGTTACTCTCATACTAATCAAACAGTGATTTTCTCCTTTCTCTTTCAGATCTTGTCTGTCAAATGAATTCTCCACTTAAGAGCTGCTTATAACCACAATTGTATGTATGCTAACTTGATTAATATATGTAACTGTCAGCAATGGTCACAGGGTGATTTTTTGTTTGTTTTTATTTTATATACACAAAAAGATTGTTCTCCTATGAGGCAAGGATCATTTATATGGTTCTTATTAAACAAGAAATTAAAGCAGAACATAAACTGGTACCAACTTCTGCCAATTCAAGGAGCATGAGGAAGACAAATTGTTCTCTGCTGAACATCATATGTATGCTACCTTTATTATTTCATGTACTAAAGCCATTCAATCAAATCTTACTACATGCCTAGCCCTCTTCCTGGGTATAAGAATACAATAATGAAAACCAGATATAATGACTGCTCACATGGGACATGCTAATGAAAGAGAGAGAGAGTAAGAAAACGATAACACGAATAATGTCTAAAGACTAATTGAGACAATGTGTTAGGAATGACAGGATGGTGACTATGAATGCACAAATCTGAAGAAAAAGAATAAAAAGAAAAAAATGAATGCTTGCTTTTTTGTAGTAATTCCTGAGATGATTCCTTGAAAAGTGACACTGGGGCTGAACACTAAATAACCAAAATTAATTAATTTGCTCTTAAAAATTATATATTTACTTGAGATGTGTGTATGTGTGTGTGCTTAGCTTATAATAAAATTAAATGAATATTTTTTTCTGTTTTGCATTCAGAAAAAAATGATTTTTTAAACTAATAATAGTACCTGTTTACCAGGAGACATCCCAGTTTATGTTTAACTCAAATACTGTGTTAATGGAATTGCTTTCAGATCAATACCTTTCAGCTTGGGGTGTATGTATGTAGCAAGAGGCACTCAAGGTTGCTATTCTACTCCAACAAGACACAGTGGTAGTTAAATCTGATGATGCAGAGGGAAAGCACTTATAAAATACAAGATAGAAGCAGAATGAGAAATGCATTGCCTCCCAAGATACCATTCTGACTTCTGAAGGGATAATACAAATTCAGAAAGCAATATGCTACTTAATAAAAACGGTACTTCTGAAAAATGTAAGTTTCCCAAGTGCCTGTATTTACATACACAGTTTATCCTACATTTCAAATCATTTGGAAATTCCTTAATCCTTAATAAAACAAAATCAAAATTAATAGTTGCAGAGTTGAGAGAAGAACATATTTACAAGTAACCTTGTTATCACTCTTGTTGAAAGTCTTACTTGAAATCAATACATAAATTACTTATTGGCCTGAAAAAAGAGGGCGTCATTAAAAAGAGAGTGTTTGAGACCTAGCTCATTAGGCAGGACTGCTAGGTGAAGGGCATGCCTTTTGTGAGCACAAAGGTGGGAATAAAAGGTCTTGAGAAGCCCTGTGAGACCAGTGGGGTTAACCAAAAACATGCTCATTCATACATATTTAAGATAAACATACTTATGAAGACAGCATATTTCTTTAAAATTCACGAATTTTAAGTACTAAGAAATTCATAGTCTAGTTGAAGACAAAAGAACTCATTCTAAGCAGAAGCTATTGCTATGTATTTGTGTTTGAAGGGAAAATTCATACATTGAAATGCTTGTCCCCAAAATAGAGCCAATCACATAAATACCATCTGAATAAGACACTTATATTTGGTAAGCATAAATTCATACTGGAAAAGCATCTCCCTAATAACCACTTTAGCTGTTATTCTTGTTTGCCCTAGAAATACTAATGCAGTGATAATAAGAAAGCCCACTTATATTTTCCACTAAATTTAGAATTTTAGTAATTGAAACACAGATGCAGTGGCTTTGACAGGAAATTAATTTGGTGTTAAATGCCGTGCTAGTTAGTTAGATATACATGGTTATTCAGTATGGACACATTGCTTTTACCAATGCTGATGTGCACACAATGTCGCACACACAAATAAAATTAAATACTCAAGAAATGAAGGTAGATAAAAATGAAGATAATTTCAAGATATAAAACATTTATTCAGAATTGTAATTGTAGGGGCTAATCCTTAAAATGTTACATAAAATTTTTCAAGTGTTCTGTTAACGTTTGCCTTTATAGTAAACATCAGATAAATGTAACATATATAATTTTATAATCACTATTCCTTTACTGCTTAAAATTTTACTTTTTCTGTTGAAAAGAATTGGGTTGAAATTTCAGATTTTTACATTAATTTACAGAAACATATTATTATTGCCTTGATAAATTAACTTCATTCCTTCCATCAAAAATATTTAGAGTTCATTGTATTCTCGTCACTACAGTACATGTTGGGAACTCAAAGAAATGGCAAAATAAATGGGTTACCATCCCTAAAGAGTTTTTCATCTAGGGATAAATCAGATGTCAATAAATAATCACAGCATCATAATTACTTTCAAGGAAAATAGAAAATGATCCAATTTTTGAGAAGGGTCATTGCATAGGCTGGTGTGCTGAGAATTTCACAGAAGAGCCTCATGAAGAGGTGACCTTGGACTGGGTTCTGAAATCTCTCTTTTCTTTCCTTTTTTTTTTTTTTTTTGGTCATACTGGGGCTAGAACTCAGGGCCTCATACTTGCTTGGCTCTACCACTTGAGCCACTCCTGCAGCCCTTGGGTTGGGTTATGAGGAAATGCATGAGGGATTTCAGGACAGATTGTGTTGGGGCATTTTAGTCTTTAGCCTAAAGGAAAATAAAATAGGTGATATAGATGAGTTCTAATTTTTAGATTTGCTTATATCACAATGATTACATGAAGAAAAATATATAAGTTTATGGTCACTTTATTATCACTAATAAGTGATGTCAATATGGCAGATGGATGTAATACAAGGATGTTAGAAAAGAAATTGGACAAAAAATATAAAAAGTCAATCATTATCTGGCCAGTGAAGACATGGGCATAGTACACTTTGAGATATATTAATCGGGATGTATTACATAAAAATAATAGTAAAAAATCTCCTGAATCACATTGGTTTAACATAAAAGTGTCTTTATTTTTGTTTTCCTTATTTATTTGGTTATATGAGTTGGTATGTGAATGTGTGGGTATTTGATTTCACTAATGTTGCACAGTATGGATGGTTGAAGTGCTCAGCTACATTTAGTCTCTCAGAGAACCAAGCTGATGGAAACTTCATTATTTTGTAATTCAGATCTCAAATTGGGAAATTCCTCCTCCCAACATTTACCAATGACAGGTCTATTTTTTATTGTCACAACTGGTGAAAATGATATTTGAATCTAGTAGGTACTGGCCAGAAGTACAGATGCTAAATATTCTATGATGAGACAACACCCACTTCAACTCCAACCCTAACCCAGAATGATCTAGTGCACAGTGTCAACAGTGTGAAGGTTAAGAGACCATGCTGTACCTCCACCATCAGCATACACTTCACTGCACATCAAGGAAAAAGATGGGTGGCTCTTCAGTACTTCATTCTGAAATCAATGCACACCACTCTGTCCACAGTTGCCATGGTACTCATATGCCCCTGCTTCAGCACAAGGAGGATGGGAGATGTTGTGAAGCAAATGATGCATGTTATAAGTCCCACAGGTACCCACATGGTCTAAAACAAGGTCATAATGTAAATGTGTTGTGCTGTTGGAGATGCATTCTTAAGTCATAGTATTAAAGTGGTAGAGAACTGGACAAGAATATGATTGGCACCTAACCAAAATGCTAAGAGGACAAATGTGAGTCTGCCAATGATTTCAGGCTGAATCCTGCTTTTGCACTGAGGTATTCACTGAAACATAGCAAAAAGCAATATATTAACTTTCCAAAGTAATTTTCTCAGATATGTGTGAAAATGGAATTCATTATACTTGAGAATTGAATATTAAGGGTAATTAAAGAATTTGGCAGCTGTTTTATTCTTAGCATTAGCTGGGGAAATTCCAGTGTTCACCAAATGTACCAAGTTTTCTAGTTTCTAAGTCATTTCTTCAAGTGGAACAAGTGACTGAGAAACTATCTATAGTACTTTTAACTCCAAAAGATTCTCAACTTCTAAAATAAGGAAATAAAATAATTTTGGAGCAAATTACAATGTGAGGAAATTCACCATTCATTTCTCTACTCTTTCTAGCAGACATTTACTTCTTCAGAACGATGAAAGACAACGTTTGTTAAAACGATGAGTACAATTGTCAAGGGAGCAAGATTTACAGCACCAGCATATACTGCTAGCTCCAATGTCTGCCCCTTGATTTTAATTTTTTATCTTGAAAATGACTACTCATATGAATGGAGAAATTTTAATATGATTTATTTCATAGCAAAGATCGTGACACTTTTCATATAACAAATATTGCACCATTGTTATCTTATTGCCATTTTATTATTAATTTCAGATAGAACTAATCATTTGTTCTTTGACAGACATCAAGGAATGGCTTCATTCAGTCCTTGGATATAATGTTGGTACATTTTTGATGAAATGTGAGAAGTTAGCAACCTTTTTTGTCATTTATTTATTTGGTTATTTTATTATACTAATGTATCACCCAGGGTCCAGAAACAAGATAGAAACCACACTACAGTTATTTAAATAGTAAAGTACTATGATGAAATCAGCAGATAATTGAATATTAAAAGAGGACAAAGAAGGAGCTAAGATGTTCAGAAAATGTGAATGCGGAAAGCAGGAGATACATGTAAGCTAATGGGGAGTCAGCAAGAAAAGAACTAGGAATTCAGAAATTAGCTCTCACCTTAATCTGAGGCTCAGATGCAGTTCTTATTATAGAGCGTGAGTTATCATTGGAGCATGCTGACTGCCAGTGAACCTCTTGCCAACAGGTAGAGAAACTTTCTGCCATTGCTGACTACTTTTTTCTTACCTGTCTACTAGCTCCCATGCTGGAGAAAACACTGGATCAAGGAAGGAAGGCCCAATTCTCTTCCTGTGAGCTCTCCCTCAAGTGTCATCTATCAACAAAGTCCAAGCTAGATGGCAAAGGAGAATTGCTTATTAGGTCCAGTTCCAGTACTGTTAGGAAGAAACTTAAATATCATAATTGATAACTGAGTAGCTAACAGTGTGCTGGAGCTGGTTACACCAGTTGGCAAGAAATAGTGTGCACCTCGTATCAATTCCACATTCAGTAGTAGTATGTAGATAGCTTGCAACTGGCCAGTGTGGAACTATCTAAACAGCAGAAACCAGCAAACAATTAAGTCAGTGCTTGTTGTTATTGTTGCTATTGGAGATCAAGCTCCTGTAAATTTCTAAATCTAGAATCCTTGCTTCTAAACTGGGGTGAAAATAATATCTATTTCTCAGAAATATATGAGAATTAAATGAAATAAAAAATGTTATTAATGTGTGTCATAACCCCTGATTTATAGCAAAAGCTCAACTAATGTTTCTTCTGATTTTTCAGTATAATGGTAAGTAGTAGGAGTCAACAAATATGCTTCCTGAAGAATGTATCATTTTCAAATGCAGTCAATATGCACTCTGCCAATTGAATCTTCCAGATTATTTTAAAACAAACTTCTATGAAATTAGTGTCATAATGCAATACCAAAACCATAGCTGCATTTCCTCAGAAAGTCATCCACTAAATTTACTTTAAAAAAAAGATTATCCAATGTCCCCAAATAGTCCTTGTGGACTATTCCCGTTTTCAGTGTGAGCTTGGGTTATGATGTCATGCCAACAGCCAGAGATTATTTTAATCTGAATGCTTGATAATTATCAGGAAATCATCAGACCCAAAGTTTAAAACAAAAGCATAAAATTCTAAAGAGTTTTTTAGAATTTGATTGGCATTTCATTTATGAAAACATAAAAATTGACTTCATTCTTTAATAGCCAGCATATGAAATGTTACAGAGGACATATGATAAAGCTATGGTGCACATAATACATTTCTCTCGGTGAATAGGCAGTTGTCATACTATTTCTATTTATAACCTTACCTGTGTCTCCTGACAGCTTTGGAGGCAAACAAATCCAGGTCTCAGAACAAACATGACAAAATACTTGCTAAAGCAATTTCTTAGATGATTCTGATCAAAGTGTGTTTGGGACTCTCAGGAACCTGTAGAGACCTGCTTTAAGAATGCAACAGTGACAAAGACATCAAAGTCATTGAAAAACACCCAAATAATTTATACTAAATGAATCTCCAATGTCAAGGAGATTATTTGCTACTCTATGAATATTATATTCAGTATGTAAGGGAAATGTACCTTAATTCTGTGAGAAAGTCGCATTTTCTCTATTCTCTTTTTTTTCAAAATCTCAGGGGCCTCCAAAAGCAAGCTTAAAGACTGGAGAAGAAAAATAACAATAAAGGCAAAAGAATTAGGCAAAATGCTAAATGACAAAATCAAAATTTTTCAGAATACAATTGTATTGTCATTTAATCCTTGATATTTAATGTTGCAAAAGTATGTAATTATGATAAAAGACCAAAAGAAAAGGATTGAAAACTGTGTACATTTGCCTATAGAATTTACTCAAAAATTTTTAAAGAGAAATGCTGAGACAATGGGCACAAGAAGTATATTAAGAATGTTAATACTGAGATAGGTGCTATAGCTCAGTCGTAAGCCCATACTTTGCTTCTATAAGGCCATGGGTCCAATACCTACTGCCACAAAAAGAAAAGGAAAAAAGAAAGAAAGTAAGGATGTTACTATAATACACTCACCTAAGTATTAAAGTTCTGGGAAATTTAGGGGGTTTGTTTTTCTTATCTTTTAGTTTCAAGTGAGGAGCTCACATTGACATGTTGTGCGAAATGAAGCTATGGAATTTCTTGTCTGAAATTTATTATAAGTGGCAAGACGGTGTCTGTAGATTAAACCAGGCATAGAGACCTGCGTGACTATGCAGGTGGTCCAGCTTCTTACTCATAATATTCCTATACAGCTAATTCTTTTATGTCTTTCAAATTGTAGGGTCTATTTTGGCCCTACACACCTGTTACTATAATTCTCTAAGTTTCACCTCTGCTGTCCCTTTATTGACTTTTGCCTTTCATTTGAAAAATATTTTCATGTCTTTGGCTTTTAGTGGTCTACTTTTTAATGATCTTAATCCACTGTAGTATGTTGTAAAATTGTTCGTTTTGTATTGTTCCTTGTGGAGAAAATGGGTATTGTTGCAATTATTGTCAAAAAAATATACAGCTTAGAGAGATCACTATGTTATACATCACAGAAT
The DNA here is from genome assembly GCF_047511655.1 of Castor canadensis. Classification (NCBI taxonomy): domain Eukaryota; kingdom Metazoa; phylum Chordata; class Mammalia; order Rodentia; family Castoridae; genus Castor; species Castor canadensis. Next base: position 23,389,555 of record NC_133400.1, read on the forward strand.
TGAACAATATACCTAAAACATTCAAGTGTGAAAACATTTTCAAGGCTTGAATATTTCTATACCATACTTCACACTCAGTGAGTCCACAAATCTCATTAAATATACTTACCTGTATTCCTAGTTGAGTTTCCCAATTTATTCCTCATCTGCTCCCATGTACACAACTACAATTCACTCCTAACTACTGCTTTGCTTTTCACCTCACTCACTGTGATTCCATTCTCATCACAAGTCAATAGGTTCCTTTTCAAGCACAAATCTGACAACCCTAGTCACTAGTTCTTTGGTTTAATTATGATTTGTTCCCCCAAAGGTACATGTGCTGGAACTTGCTCCCAGCTTGGTGTTGAGATAGTGTAAAGTTTAAAATGTGGGTTCTAGAGAAAGATAATTAGGCCATAGACCTCCAGCCTTATGAATGGATTAGTGTGGTCACCCAGGAATGAATTAGTTCCTGCCAGAGCAAACTGTTACAAAATAGCCAGGCTGCACACTGGGATCTACTCTCTTGCTTTCTGCCTTACCATGTGACCTCTGTTTCTCTTCTTGGACGCTCCCCATGCTGCCATCCAAGATGGAGTGGTACAGCCAGAAGGAATTCACTAAAGGCTGAACAGATGGGGTCTCCCAGTATTCCAGCCTCTAAAACCGTGAGCTATACAAGTGTCTTTTCTGACTAAGTTATCTAGCCTCAGGCTTTTATTTTAAAAAAAGACAAAACATACACCCAGCTTTTCACAAAATACCATGGCATTAGAAAAATGCTTAATTTTGTTAGATTATAACATACACATAGTTTTAATTTTTAAGTCATGTTTTATAATTTTCTAGATGCAGAAATGCATATTTGTCAATAATTTCTGGGGTAGATGGTTAGTGGTTATGCAGATAATTTCTCAGGATTTTGTTTTGTTTAACAAAGGGTTAGAAAATCAGGATAGATTATTCCACATTGGAAAACATAGAAAGCCATGGATCTTTGAGTCTTTATGTGTATATATGTCTCTGTTTGTACATGTGCATGTGTGTGTTTGTGTGTATGTGTGTGTTTGTGTGTGTTTGTGTGTCTGTGTGTGTGTGTTTGTGTGTATGTGTGTGTGTGTGTGTGTGTACCTAAGGAGAACCAATGTGAAATACTTCTAACAGTCCACATGTATTTTCTAACTCTAATTATGTGCTTTTGAACGTATCACCTATGTTTTAGATCCACAATTTCCAAATATACTTATATATTTGATTTTCCTAGAGAATTTTAAAACCTACTAATGTCTATATCCGACTTGGAAAGATTTTGATTTAATTGTTTTGGCCTATAGCTTTGCCATTAGGACTTTTAGTTTCTCTGGGTGGTACTATTGTGTCATTAAGGTTGAGAACCATTGCTTCCAGGTTTCCCTTTTTGACATCCTGGAAAATAGTGTAACTATCTTATGACTGTTTACATTGGCCTGAATTTTTGTATTTCTTCAGCAATGGAGTCATTACGAAGATGTCTGTGGATTTCAAAAACTCTTGAAGAATATAGACAAAGGCCAACCTCGGTATATTGTATAGAGAATATTAAGTGTCTGCTCACAAACTCATTAGTCTTTTAAGTGGCCTGCTGAGATTTGCAATGAAGCCCCAGGGATTGAATAAAAATGAGGGGGGAATTTGGTATCCTTAATCATCTTGGAAAAACAACTGAGAAAACGTATAAAATAACCAGAAGAATAAATACAAAATAAATATTAGCTAATATCCCTCTTATCTTCTCCTCCCAAAACTGTGTGGTAAATATGCAGTGAATCTCTGTTGGAAATTATTCTTTGGGGAGTTTTGTAAGGCATGGGTCAGCAAACTATAGCCTAGAAGCTAACTTCAGTGCACTTTAGTGTAGCCTAGTGTTTAAGAATATTTTTAATATTTTTTGATGACTTTAAAATTCAAGAGTGCTTCAAGAGTCAATGAAGTTTAAATACTTGAGAAAAGTTTTATTGGAAGAAAGCATGTCCATTTTTCTCCCTATTGTCTATGGTTTCTGAAGTGAAACAATGACAGAATAGAGTACTTGTGACAGAGACTGTATGGCCCACAGAGTCTAACATATTTGGTATTAATTCCCTCACACAATAACTGTGGTGATTCCTGATCTAATAGTGTTTGGAATTTAACTGGTTTCTGCCTTAGAAATCACTATCTAAAACATTTCACCCATTCTGTCCACTTGGTGCCAAGCAATTAGAGGGTAGCAAATGCCACTTTCCACTTGTACAAAATAAAGTTGACTATCTAATAAGGAAATTTCAAAGAGAAAAAAATTAGCATAGCTTGTCTTTCAAAATAAAACAAAGCAAACAAAGAAATATAAAGCTTGGAGCAATTAGCATCTTTACTCAGATACAAATAGCAGTGTTTGGGTGTTAAGAGTTTCTGTCTGCTAACAAATAAATATACTATTGCTTGGCATTAGACTGAGAAACCCTCTGGGAAAATAAATGAGAGTCTGAAATAGTCCAGATAGCATCTGTAGATAATCATACTTAGAAAGAAACACCTTTTCAAAAAATTATTTGGTATCAGTGAACACACACATATTATTTTGTTGCAGAAAAATTTAATGGGTTGCCTAACTAAATCTAGATGTTAAAAACTGTTTCCCCTCAAGTATTATTTATTAGTAAAAGACATTACTAAAATAGTGAATTAATTTTTTTTTAGTTTTGAGGCCACCCTTGGAGCCAACTGTTTCTACATGTCTTTGGGTCATGCTAAGCCATATGAGTTCTATTAATATCCTGGATTCATATGAATAGCAAAGTTGAAGAACTGTGATAGAAAGACAGATGGTAGATATGGGGTTAAATCTTAAATCTACCACTTACTTTTTAACTTTATCAAATCTCCTCCATTTAATCTAAAGATCTACAACACAGAATTTTAATAGTACCTCCTAAAAAAATAACAAAATTTTGAAAAAATTTATATACTGTGTTATAAAGGCCAAATATGATTCTCAAAGATATTTCCCACTTGTGTGTTTGTGGGAATCAGTGATGGCAGAGAAGAAACAATGGGCTACATATCCTAGAGAGCTAACTTTTCAAAACTATGTCAAGAGACTCCCTTAACCCCTAGCTTAAGAATGAAGTTCCTGTTGGATAATCAAAAGCCCAAGCAAGAGACAAAAAAGAAGAAAGGAGAGAAAGGGGTCTGGGTAATTGAGATGTTTAAGTTTCATATGTCAACTGTGCTTAGATATGTTTGGTTCAACAGTGGTCTGAATGTTGCTAGCAAGGAGTTTTTAGATATAATGTACATATAACATCAGTTGACTTTAAGTAAGGGAATTAACCATGATAATATGAGAGGGCTACATTCAAAGAGTTAATGACTTCAAGAGCAACACCAAGTTTTCTTGGAGAAGGAATTTTTCTTGGAGACTTTAATGCAGAAGTAAGATCTGAGATTCCAGTTTGCTAGTCTGCCTTACAAAATTTCAGACTCAAGATTTTAACATTAAATTCCTATCTGAGTTTCCAACCTGATGATCTGCCCCACACATTTCATACTTGTCAGTACACACAATCACATGAACCAATTCCTTAAAATAAACATCTTTATATAGCTCATCTATAACTATATCAATAAATGTCTACATCTTTCTATACGATATATCTTATGAATCTCTTAAATAAATTCTATAAATATTTCTCCATAGATAGTATCATAACCTAGTATCATATCATATATAATAGGATATACAGGGAGCTGTCTACTGTTGGTGTTATTCCTGTGGAGGATACTGATAGGCACAGTATTGGGTTCACTGTCTCTGGCTCTCTTTTAGCATCAATGCAGAGCTCTGCTTCCCTCTGCTAAGCTGTGATACATGGGGCCCTGAACCACTTACTTTGGTCTCCTTACATGTTAGGCACACCTGTGCATTGATTGATCTCTCCTCAATTTACTCTGTACTAAAGTCCTCCATAAAATGTTAGCCATCATTAGCTCAATTGCTAACGTTTGATATTTACTACAGTGCTTCAACTACTCAATTTCTGCACTGGTAAATAGTTCTATAAATGTTAAAAATTCCCCCTCATCTTTTCTAGTGCATGCAGAGCCTCTCCAGGGGACCAGCCATATTTTGGCAGTCATTCAAAGGCTATCGCAATCTCAAGGTCAAATATGCTTTCTCTCCAGAGGCAAGGGTCACTTCACCTGTTTAAACAGAGCCAGTTCCCTCCAGACCATGAAGAAAGAAATTATCTTTCTGGAAGCCAAAACAGAAAAAAAAAATAATTTTATCAAGGTGGGAATGGAGGTGATATGCAATGCTCCACTCCATTTTAATCAACAAAAAATGTCACATACCATTTTGAGGAAGGAGAAAAAATATTTTCAAGGTGGGCTCCAGAAAATTGATTATGCATGTAATTGTGACACTACACAAAACAAATAAACCTTTATTTCAGTAGCTACAAGGGGAATAACTTTTCATACTTCCTCCTAATCCCTGAACACATCATGACAATGCCTACATCCCCACCTGCCTGCCCATTACCCATTCTGAAGCCTGAGTTGTTTTCCTCAATTGAATATCTTACCAAGTTTCCATACAGCTTCGGATTTGTTGCTTGATTCCTGTTTTTTACAGGATAAAATAGCAGTTAACTCAGTATAGCTCTGGCCTCATGTTCCATGTAACTCAACCTCCTCGATTCTCTTGGTAACTGGATGATTTTGTACTTTCATTCGGTGAGTGTGAAGTTTGTTTAAATTTGTTTCTTATGTTGCTCCAACCTTCTGTGTCCATCCTTTGCTTATCTACTCAACTTCTATTGCTCTTTCAATTTCAGCTCAGTCAAAACGAACCCCAGATGTAACTCACTATTCCCTACTACAACAGCAGGATCCTCAGTTTACCTTCCTGCACTCAGCTCTATCCCATTTCTCATTTTTATAATTATTTTGAATTAGAGTAAGTACTGAATGAAACCTTCACAAAGTAATGGCAAATAAGTGGATGCTTAAACAGATGAGCTAAAAAATACAAACCTACATAGGTTCTTGTCATTTTCTTTTATTAGTAATATTATTATTATTACTATTATTAGACAACTTAGTTTTTTTTCTCACTAAAGTTATTCATGGATAAAACTTTTCTGGAAGCTTTGACCTGGTAGCTTTCCACCACACCAAACCCTCCAAACTAACATCTTAATCTATTCCCAGTGTTTATAATTCCATCCAGAGTTCATGAAAGCCCTGATTTTTTTTAATGTGTTTATATTAGTATACAATAGCTACACAGGGGGTTTCATCATGACATCGCCATATATATATCACACCCTGGTTTGGTTCATCCTGTACATTACTTTCCCTCTTCTCTGACTCCCTTTCTTGAAATGATGTTAACAGGTTTTAATGATCCATATTCATACATGTACAGAAAGTACATTAATTATATTCACCCTCATTTCCACTTCCCCTCTCATTACCACCCTCCCCTTAACATGACCTGTTTTACATTCCTGTCCTTCATTGTTTAAGTGTTCATTGTTCAGTGGGGTTTTGCCTTGATATTTTACCTGTAAATATATTGTATATTAGTCAGTCAAATCCTCTCTATTATAGTTCCTTATCCTTTTTCCCCAACCTGTATTATTTAACAGTTTTCAGTGTGTTTTGTTTTGTCTTGTTCCTATACAGATGTGATGCACTTCAATATTACTCACTCCCTTTCATTCCTTTCTTCTTTTCCTTTCCCATAGTCTCTTCTAACAGCCCCACTTTTGGAAACACATTCTCGATACACGCACATGTGTCTACGTATGTATTCATAAAAATGCTTGTATTTGTATTTGGGTCTATCTTCCAGATATGAGAGAAAATATACAGCCCTTGTCTTTATGAACCTGGAAAGTTCTGATTTTCATTTCTTTGTTCATACTCTTCTTTATCTACATGTATCATTCAAGTCTGTGTCAACGCAGTCCATTATAAACCAATGAAATAATCCAATGAAAATTTGGTTTGAGTGATCACTTAAGTGATTGTGTAACTTTGCCCTTGGAAAGTAGTTTATTCTCTCTAAAATTTTGTTTCTGCATCTGAAATGTGATTGAAATTTATTATTTTGCCTCTGAATTGTTAGAACTGCATGCAATAGGTGTGTATATTAATCATCTCTCCATGATATAACAAAATATATAAAATAATCAACTTTAAAAGAGAGAAGAATCATTTTGGCTCAGATGTTTTTGGAAGTTTCAGTCCACAGTCAGTTGGCTCCATTCCTTTAAAAAAAACAATTTTGTAAGATGTATTTTTCACTTAACCAATAGTTCATTAACATTTTCTCAACTCTGCACAATCTTTTTGTAAGGATCACACTGCAATTTTTCATATAGATTAAATGAGTTACTATATGTATAACTCTTCTTTGCAGACTTGGTTCTGGGCCTGTTCTTTTTTCTACACTATTATTAGCCCTGAAGACACTGAGTCACTGTTTCTTTGTATGTCCCATCTTAGTCATGAGCATTTCTGAAAAATTCTTAATGTAAACATCATTTAACTATGTAATTAGCTAATTATTTTAAAAAGCTAATTATTTAAAAAAGACAAGTAGATTTATTTAAAAATTAAATAATGTCAGAGTGAGATTGATTCTTAGGATTATTTTATTTCTGGGTTTATATGCATAATAAATTTTTATTACCTCCAAATGTTCTAGGGATGTGCTAGTTAGTTTTGAACACTACTATGGGTTGGATAGGTATCACTCAAATGTTCAAGTGCTAAAGGTATGGTTACCAGTCTGTGATGCTACTGGAAAGTTGTAGAATTTGAAGAGGTAGGGCCCCATTAGAAATCTTGAGTCACATGTTACCATGTTTTTGAAGATCCCTTTCTTTAGCTCTTTACTTCCTGGTTGCTAAGAAGAGAGCAACTTTTCCATTACTTGATCCCCCATGATGTACTGCTTCACAGCAGGTTCAAATGGATTCGTAATCAGAAAAGTTGCATGGCCTGTGTCCCAGACATTCTATTACCAGGAATATATCTTGAGGAATCAGAGATGCAAGTACACATTGGTTCACAAGGTGCACATTGGACCATTACTTGTATTAGTGAAAAAGAGAAAACTCATTTTCATGTCCAATGATAAAAGAATGATTATATATATGGTTTATATACATGTCCATTTATAATAGCCTTTCACATAGATTATAATAATCTTTCATATAGATTAAATGAGTTAATATATGTATAGCTCTTAAAGAGATTGGATCAATTTATCTGAAACTTTATTAAATGCAACAACCTCTACCCCTGAGTACATTTAGGCCAGAGCTTGACACAAAATTACATATTTCTTTGACAGCAAAGGCAATCATGGATTACCATGCAATTTTTGATGCTGGTGATAATGGTGTTTTCCAATCCTTTTTTTATTAATTATCACACAATGGTTGAAATTCCAATTGCATTTCTTTTCTTAAACTCAGTATTGTAGTTTGGATTTTAAAAGTTCTGCAAAGACCTAGGTTTTTATGGTTTGACCCCAGCCCATGGCAATATTGAGATGTTGTAGAACTTTTAGGAGCTGGTGTCTACTGGTAGGAAGTTAGGTCATTGGCAGTGTGTTCTTGAAGGGTAGTTTGGGATCCTGGCCCCTCCTATTTCTCTCTTTGCTTTCTGGAAGCCATGAACCGAACAGCTTTGTTCATGACAACTTCTTGTGATGATTTACTGCCTCTGCATAGTCCCAAAAGCAACAGGAACAAGCAACCATAGACTGAAACCTCTGAAATTCTGAGTCAAATCAAACCTTTCCTTTTTAGTAAGTTATTTATCTCAGGTGTTTTAACACAGTGATGGGAGCCTGACTAGCACTCAATGCTTAATATATTCTTTATTTGCAATCTCAGTAATAAGAACATCAGAACTAAAACTCTTCTCGATATTTCCACTAGTAACACTAGAAGATTTCAACATGCTGAACAATGAAATCAACACTTCCTACCTAAAAGAAGCAAAAATGATAATTTGATAATTATTCTATAAATATACTTTGTAAAGAAAGCTTATTGCACTGGTGGAGTGGCTCAAGTCATAGAGCATCTTCCTAGGAAGTGTGAGACCCTGAGTTCAAACCCCAGTACCATCACCACCACCAATAAAGTTTATTGATGGTCCTCCAATAGATTTTATTTTGTCATAGAAAATTCTGAAACACTGCCTGCATTACTCATATCAATTGAATCGTTACTAAAGCATGATGGTTTTTTGAGAAATGTACATGTTGCTAAAATTGTCAGAGTTGTTTCATTTTTGCATTTCAGGTTATCATTGTGAAACTATTGGCAGTAGCAGAAAATGTCTTTGGAAAAAAATACTTTATGTAAAATCCCAGTGTTAAAAGTGAAATCAGAAAAATTTCAATGAATTGCGAATCTTAGAGCCCTTTTCTTTGTAAGTGATTGAAATTCCACTTCATTTCTTTCTAAGATGAGAACCCTAAATTAGAAATTCTACATGACTGTAAAAAGTTGTACGGCAATAAGGCAAAATTATAATATTTAACTTCTAGTTTAATGCTCTCCAGTACGTTCAAAGCAAGGCCCCAAGACATGATTCAGACTCACCTCGAGCACATGTTAAGAATGCTAAAGTGTCTAAACCAATCTTATATGGAACACATCAAAATAATTTGGGTCAGGATCCAGGATTTTGGATTTTATTACCTTCCCATATTATTCTTAATGTGCATTAAAATTAGAAAGCACTGACTTTTTGTTTTATTACTACAAGTAATTTATTTTGTATGCACCATCTAAAATTACCTTCAGAGAAATAGAGGGGTAAGACTGATTAAAGTACAAAATATTTACGGGTAAAATACCTAGGCAAAGCCCCACTGCACAGTGAACAAACACTTCAATGATGAAGAAAGGATGTAAAAATAGGTCACATTAAGGGAGGTTATTAGTGGGAGAGGGAGGGTAAATGAAGAGGATAAGGAAAGTGAATACAGTTGATGTATTTTCTACACATGTATGAATATGGAACTTTGAAACCTGTTGAAGTCATTTTAAGAAGGGGGAGGAGAAAAAAGAGAATAAGGGAAAGGATAAATCAACCCAATGTACATTGTATGCAAACATGGAAATGTCACAATAGAACCCCTTTTTAACTATTTTATAATAATAAAAATGTTTTTTAAAAAAGACAGAAAAACAAAAGGTACTGGCAAAGATATTTTTTAAATGGAGCCCTTGCACATTACCGATGGGAATGTAAATTAGTATGGCCTTAATGGAGAACAGTGTGAAGGGTCCTCAAAAAATTAAAATAAACTACTATATGATCCACTAATGCCACTAATGTGTATAGAGCCAAGGAAAACCAAACGAGTATGTCAAAAGACATCTGCACTCCCATGTTCATTGTGGCAGTATTCACAATAGTCAAGAAATAAGTGTCCAAAAATGGATAAAGAAAATGAAGAACCTATACCAATGGAACATTATTTTACCATGAGGAAGGATGAAATCCTGTCAGTTCCAGAGACATAGATGGAATTGGAGATCATTATATGAAATAAGCCACGTACAGAAAATAAGTTCCCATATTATCCCACATAATGGAGGGGGAGGATGTTGAGAGGTTGGTTAATGGTATCAAGTCAAGGTTTGAAGTCAGCGTCTCTAGTGTGCTGAACTGCAGGGTGACTACAGACAATGCACTATGATATTTCAAAAGCCTTGAACAAACTTTGACAGATTTTAACCCTAAAGAAGTGATAAATGTTTAAAGAGACAAAGATATGCACCTTAATTTGAACATTACACAATGTATAGAAGAATAACAATATCATTTGACAACCCATAAACATGTAAAATTTCTTCATTTTTATGCATCAGTTAAAAATAAATTTTAAATCATAAAGCAAAATATTGTTTCCATTCGTGTATTCATTTATTTCATCATTTTTAATGTTAATTTTGGGGTACTACTCAAATACTTCCCTCATGGAACATAAAGTAAATTGAACATTAAGGAAGCTAGTTAAACCATTTGTTACACAACTGTAAGTTTCTCTGTAACACTGCTTCTTGATGAAGCGACAGTTAGGAACAGTCTGCTGAACTAAAGCATTTCCTTGATGGTGTTCTCCCTTCTCTAAATTTTTCTCAAATAATTGGTAGTAGTTACATGATGATACATAAATATGACTTTATATTATAGTAATCCTCCCTTTTTTTCTTTGAATCATCTTTTTGTTCTTTATAGCCAACAAGAACTTCTGTTTCTTGGTAGCAGCAGCACTACATGAGTTACCATGGTAACAATGCATTTTGGGGATAACAAAAGTAAATATGCATGTACTATGTCAGCACATCAGTTGCTAATTCCTGGTGGAGGGTTGAAATTGTGTACAACAGGCTTTTGCTTTGAAAGTGGTCCAAGTTTTTATTTTTAAATATATTCTCTGCTAATTGAATAACTGTGGTTTATTAATTAAAGTCAAGAAATACACTTTTAACACTATTTAGAAAGGGTTACAGAGAGAATAAAATGTATCCTTTAAAAACAAGAATGGTTTAATGAATCTACTAGAAGAGGCTAAATTAGGCAAGCTAAAAAAGATCAAAATGACAATTTTAAGTCATGTACTTAAAAAAGACTTCTGTATTGGCCTCTTAAATTTAAGGAGCAGAGGAATAGATATTGTCAGTGTCTATTAAATAATATCATCCTGTGTGGGAAAAATAGAGTTAAAGGACATGAAAGCAAAGAGATATGGGAAACTGTCTATGTCCAATGTAACTCAGACAGAGCAGCAAAGCCCTATGTTGAACTGATTCCTTCTCACTTGAAATTTGATCTTTCCCCCCAATGAAACTTGGAGTTTTGCTTTTTAGCAGATAGGGAAGAATGATCAGAAGTCCCACTCTGTATTGTTTCCTTACCCTACTACCATGCTCAGCTGCCTGTTACCTGCACCATGTCAAATACTCAGATTCTTTCTCCAGCCTTCTATCTTGACCTCCCTGACGCATGGTCACACTTCAGTGTCAAGTTCTTGAAGCATGTATGATTATTGCACCTATTTGTTTTTGCTTCAAAGGTCTTTCCTGTCAGGGATCCACCTTGCTTTGTAGGATAATTTTCTACTACTTCTCCGTATTGCCCCGCTCCAGTTACTAAACTATTTGCTGCAACATGAATATTCTAATTCTTTTTCAAGTTTCCCTGGTGTTGCCCAGCCCATCCACTTTGTAAAACATACCACTTTTATCATTCTAGAATAAGAATTATTTAGTATACTGTACAGAGAACATTTTTGCTTTGGTATATTTCATGAATAAATCCCCCATGCCAACAAGAGTAGTTCCGTTGTTTTTGTGTTTCAGAAAATATAGCCCTTTCTACAAATACTTATTAAAAATTTTCTATTTTGCATTTATTGGTTTACAATTCCATTCTTCCCTCCTGACTGTGTCATGTCTGACTCATCTTTGTGTATCCAAGACAAACATGGGACCTAGAACAAATGAAAGTGAAAGATCAAATGAATAACCAAACCTGTTGAGGGGTAGAATTGTTGTTCTTGATATCTACTAAGCAGAAAATGGAACATAAGAACAAACACAAAATCTTGTATTCTCTCCTTTGCAGTAGCCCTCAAGAGGGTTAGCCTATGGGAAGCAATGAAATATTATTGCCTCACCTTTTCTGTCAACAGCTTGTTTTTGTAGCAGATCCATTCTCCCAAGGTAAAAGTTATTCCGTACTTGTAGGAAAAACACAAAGGTATGAGAGACTTTGGCTCCTCAAATAATTTACACCATTAGACAACCTCATTGGGAAAGCCCTTCTTATTCATAGAGACTTTTTGCTTTCTATGATTGTAGGTCCATATAACACCATCTGGAATTGAAGAATTTAAATTTACTTTCTATCACACATAATGATATTTTAAGTCTTTGTTCATCTTAATCATATCTATTGTCCAGACTATATGCTGAACCTCATCAGCTCTTTACCATAATATCTAGTTCTTTCATCACCTTGATTGCACTATCAATAAGCAATGTCTTTAGCAGTGCCTCTAGTGACCAATTTTAGCTGCAATGATAAGTCCTGAAAATTTATTCATTTTTAAGACAGAGAGACAGAAAAGAATTTTTACCATTTTTGATGACAGTACTACATTACTGAATAATAAGAATAGCCTGTTATAACATTTTTCTATGAGTATCTATGCTAACAATGTTACATATATTGTCTCATTCAACCCTCAAAAAACAGTCTGAGGTGATGTGTACAGTATGAGATAACACATGAGAAAACTGAGCCTCTCGTTAAAGTACGTTGTTCAAGACCATAACATCTTGACATTTTTCACTCTGTGCATTGTTTTACTCAGAAAATAAAATCAGCCAGTAACCCTTCCTTTTTCTATGTAGAGTCTATTTTTAAATTTACAATAGAAAAGTCAAATGCTATGTTAAATTAATTAAATTACTACACTATAATTCTATCTCAGAGATTTGGTTGCCCCACTAGAATCCAACAAAGCCTTGGATATATAAAAATGCAAGGACAACAAAGGTTATAAATGCCTTGAAGAATGAATTCTGTTTCCATTCTTGACTAGTATAGGTTTGGCACAATACAGTTTGTATAAACTATTGTATTCTGTGGCAAAGAAAGCTTCAAGAAGCATATTGAAAAAATTATCATTTTGATTGTGCTGCAAAATACATTTTTCATCTGCAATACACAATGTTGCCATGAAGGCTAACCTATGAAACCTATTCCTGGAAGCCTGATTATTGGTTGAGATGGAAAAGCTGAAAGATAATTTTGTAAACTGTAACTGTCCTGGAATTTTAAAAGTTTTGAATCAAGTTTGCTTTCCTGAGGTATTTCACACCCAGAAGCAAGGAAATGATACCACTTAAACATTTATCCTTTGTTCCAACTCAAGGGCTATCTTCATCTCCTATCAGTAAAACACAGTTAAGAGTTTTATCCTTCACTAGGAATTTATGGTTTTCTTTTGAAACTCCAATCTTTCTATCTGTTAGAGATGTAATTAAAGGCAATAAATGAACAAACAAACAGAAAAATAATAAATAAAAGAAACATGATAGAATATGCATAAAATTCCCTAGTAAGGAAAAGCAGGAAGGAGATTTAAGAGTTGCTGCCTTCCTATAGAAATAGTTTTAGTAAGTAAATTGCAGAAAATGGGTAAATGTTGAAAAGAACATGAATAACCAAGAGAGGAAGGGCACTAAAATAAGATGACTGTTCTGTTATTCTCATTAAATTGAAGCTAAGGGGAAAAGTCATGCATGTATTTTGTACACTGACTCATACACAATTTTGCTTTCAAATTCACAGATTTCCCATCGTATTCCTATGAACCTTCTGGTGTGTATGTGTGTGTGTGTGTGTGTGTGTGTGTTCTGTTCCAGGCTACTTTTTGCAATATGATTGTGTTCAAGTTTTACTATACATATTTTACACATAGGGAATTAAAAATCAAATGTTGTACAACATATCTAAGGGTATCTAATTAATAAAGTTGGAGATTTGAAAATTTTGATGTAAATGGTTCTCCTCCTCATGTATTTTTCATAGTTGGTGGATGTGGGTATGTTTTTTATGTATATGTATGTTTATATATGAGTGTGTATGAAGTAAGCAAACTAATTGATACACAACTGGCAACATTTTTATATTTTACTCTTTTTAAAAAGCCAACATAAGTGGCAGGGCTGTTTTTCATGTGGAGACTTATTAATTTAAAATAAAAAGAAGTTACTTTTAAGTAATAAACATATGTTTTCAATATCACATTTTAATGACCATCTATTCTATAACACGTCCTGTTGTCTTGGTCCCACCTCTTACTCAGGCCACTGTTGATACCTACGCTGTGCTGGAGAAGTCCAGCAGCATCTTTCAGGGAACTTTGTCTGAGGTCTCTCGTCTCTTGCCTCAGGACTTTCTGACACTAAGACACAGGAATTCAACACATACTCAACACTCAGGGTAGCACAACCCAGAAACTCATTGATTTTGAGTAAGGCCTGCAACAAGAAAGAGTTTCTAGCATGACCAGAAAGTTGTATGAGTTCTGTTGCCACCTGACACATTCAATAATGATAGAACCATTCACTAGATAAAATTAATGTATGGAGTCTCTGGGAAGCCCAGAAGGGATCTCAGCTGGAATTCCTCAGGTTTGGAGAAAATCCTTGCCTTCTACAGATGAGAATTCATCTGAATCTGAAACAGATTTTTCCCCAACTGCTTTTTTTTTTTCCAACTGCTGGGCCCTTGTAAAGACTGAGAAAGACTGTCCATGGGAGACATCAAATATCCATACAGACCCAGCTGCCCTTCATTCTTGTCATAGATCAGGTTGGTGTAGAGGCAATCAACCAGGGCAGGTAATAGAAGTATTACATCCAGGATGAGGGTGAGCTAGTTCAGAAATCAAAAATAAATTTCATGACCCAGTCCCATATCACCAATCTGATAGTCAACATCTTCCTTTCAACTTATGCACCCATAACAAATACTGCATCTTTTTTATTTGTTTGTTTTTATGGTCACCTGATGGAAGCAGAAAAAACATTGTAAATGGCACACAAATGTGTCAGTGTAAAAAGCTGGTTCAACCCCTGAATGGACTAGGGTCTTACCAAGGACCACCCAGGGATATTTACAAAGGATAGTGGTAAAAATCCTCTTAATGAGTTAAAATTCATGCAGTGTGCCTTCACTTTGTATGAAGGGATAAGTGACCTAAATAAAGGTATACAGGGTGCTTTAGTGAATCATTTAGTGAATGATTGGCTAGTTAGTAGAAGACAGAAGAAATGAGACTGAAAGATTTTGAACAGAAGTGTTTGGGAAAGAGACATGATTGAACTAAAAACAGGCAACACAATGTATGAAAATGTCATATTTCATATTAATGCCTACAGCATAGCATCCACTGAAGAATGGAATTTAGATAGTAAATGGATACCTAAATTTATGGATTTAGCAAACATTTTACTTCACCATGTGAATGCTGTTCAATTGTCCATGTATGGAATGGCCACTCTGGCAAGGAGTAAGGATAAAATGGGACAAACAGCATGGACTCCCTCCAACAGGTGTGTACCCTAGCTATTTTGAATTCTCACAGCTTAGTAAGGCCAGCAGCAAGAAAGAGCTTCTAGCATGACCAGATGGTTGTATGAATTCTATTGCCACCTGACACATTAAAGCCATGGGACTCTTTTGACCAACTAAGAATTTAAGCTAATGGATAAATGTCTGTGCTTTTGTACTAAGCAGTCAGTTTTGTAGGAAATGGCACCAGGATCTTCCAAAGTTGAGACCAAGGATGAATGTCACAGAGCAATATCTAATAATGCATATATTATTGATTTTCCTTCCTTCTCAGTTGCTTTTCTAGTTTCCTCGCTCCAGTGTTCTGGAATGACTTCCCAAACTGTCAATCCATATTATATCAGCTTCTAGTCTCAGGCAATCAAGTTTAAAACATTTGTATTTCAAGGTGTTTATTTTTAAATATGCACAAGTATTTATATACTATATTCACTTTGTTGTGGCCCCTGGAAATGTCATCTTGTACATGATTGTATTGTATTCTTATGCTAGATCAGACTAGCTTTATGGAGCCCTTGATATTTGACATGATCTGTGGATCTGGGTTGGCTTTTCATAGTATTTGGGAGTACTGCCCTCTTATGTGTTAATCACATCTGTTTCCAGAATTGTTGATTTTATCTGTCTTGCCTTACATGGTGCACAAAAATGTGACTGGTAAATCCTAGGTTTTGAGGAAAAGTTATTATTATGAATTGAAAAAATGTAGTGTGGAGTCAATCACTGAGAGAATTTCATTAGAACCCATTTTTTTAACTGATACCATTCCCCATCTATGTCATTGTTAGGTATGCATTCTGTCTATCTTAATCTGCAGAAAACCTGAAGTTAGCCATTATTATTAACACATCCCAACTTACACATTTAAATGAAGCAACAGAATTTGAACCCAGACCTTTGGACTCTAGTACTACATTTGTTTTAATATAGTGTGCTCTGCCTATCATTGGGCTATTTTCTATTACAGCAGGAACAAATTAGGAGGTATGTTGTGGGATGTGAAGAAGGTCAAAGTCATGCCTGATGGGTATACAAAGGGCTCATGAATCACAAAAATTACAACACATTTCATCTGTATACCTTGCAGGTTGATATTTTATAGAGTATATAAAATGGCAATAAAAGATAATGGAGAAAATAAAGATAATTCATTTCTCAGAGGCATTGATCATCAGGAGAGGTATATTTTCTTTCTTTCTTTTATTCCAAATGGGGAATTTGTTCAATACTCTTAATTTACATAAAATATACAATGCAGTTAGACACTTTAAGTGCTCCTTGCATTTAGTTCATGACTATAAAATCATTTCCAGAGGAGAAATTTCTCTCTGTTTTATTTACATTTTTCCAAGTCCAACTTTGAAACCATTAAATGAATAATTCATCAGGCTTGATGTTTAACGACTTTGTACATGGCTTTTTATTTCCACTTCTCACTTGGTGCACACATTTGCCACAGACTTGTCAACAGTCACTTGAGGATTTTCCTCTTTTCCTCCATAAAGCAAGAGCTGAAGCTCTGAAGAGTTTTCCCTCATTACACACAGGCATTAGCCTTTTCATGTCATGTTGAACGGACAACTAGTCACATTTGCCACCTTCCTTTAGTATTTACCATGGAAGTCAATTAGGTTTCAGTCACAATGATACAACGCCTGTAATCCACAAAGAAGCTGCTCAGTGGAGTGGAACAGCAAATGGAAGAAAGTAAGAATGTTGAAATAATGGACTTAATACAGAAATGATGATATAACTATACAAATGCTTTAGAAAGGGATAGCTTAGTAATAGGAACAGGAATGCAAACTGGGTGTAGCTCTAAGTGTCAATTAACATTCTAGGTAGACTGTTCATATGCCATTCAAGTAGATGATGCCTGAGGTGTTTTCCCCCTGATGTTTTGGAACTACAAATTTATACCAGATACAGTCACACAAAGTATTATGGAAAATGCTTTTAGATTTGGCTGTGGACACATCAATTTATAACACCAAAAGAAAGCATAGTAGAGTGCTTAAAAGCCTGTGCCCACCTCTGCTACACAATAACTGTGTGACCTAAGAAAAGCAAGGTGACATCTTTGATTCTGATTATCCTCATCTACAGTACAGAGACCATGAAAAACAGTATATTGGGTTGCTGCATAAAATGAATAATTTATTTATCAAACATTTCCTATATCTCTGGCACCTAGAAAGTACACAGAAAAAATATTCATAAATCTACAGCACTTATCTATCCTTTTATCAATAAGGTTAATGTAGGAAACAAATAATTTGGGGAAGAATTTGGGAATACACCTTACAGTTTTATTATCTGTAGCAACCATACAAAGTGACTTTCTATTGGTCACTGACTTTCTAAACCTTCGTATAGTGGAGTTTTAAGAAAATGTGATTCATGCAACTCTCACAGTTTTCTAATTCAATGTAAAAGTAGTGTGTGTTACTTTTTTTTTTAACTTGTGCTTGGTGGGGGTACACTGTGGCATTTACAAAAGCTCTTATAATGCATCAAATATATCATTCTTGAATTCACCCCCTCAACCATTCTCCTTTATCCGCCTTCCCTCCATTCCTGGAATGGTTGCAACACGTATCATTTTTGCATTTGGATACTTGTGTGCACATTTTTGTACCACCCTCCTACCCACTTTCCCTGCCACCTCTCCCTTGCCACTGGTACCAACCATCCCCCTCTTGCCCTGGGCAGGACTTGTTCTGCCATTATGTTCTCCAATTTTGTAGAATAAAAAAGAAAAAATGACATTTGACATTTTTGCTTGCTTGAGATAAAGGCAGCTTATGAAGGGAGTTTCCTTATGATATTTCTATGTATATATGTATATAATCCCAAATTGTTCATGTCCTCTATGTTGAATATGGTTGATATACTCTCTATACAAGAACAAATATAGAATGCTTAAAATGGCTGAAACCACCTTAAGAAAGGGACTCAAGTATTTTCAAACTCTCTAGCTCGAGCACTGAGGATTAAGACTGCAATATTGTCCTTGAACTTTTGCAGGTTCACAGTACAAGTTTTCACCTAATATGTATCCACCTTAATTGATTGCATCATTTGGTGAAAATAAACTAACAAAACAAGCCACAGAAAATATGCCTTGAATACCATACATCATGCCTTAGTCCTTGAATCTGGAATTTGTAAGATAACATGGATTTTTTTTTAAATGTCCTTTAAAGAAATGCTTCAAATATGTTGGTCTTTCCTCTTAAAACATGAAACCTTTAACATCCTGTCAATGTTTGTGTGATTATTTCCTACATTCCAAGACTTGGCTCCCTAATTAAATCCTCCAAAGACCTTTCCTAAACTTTCAAAAACAGCTCATCTCTAGTGTTCTCTTGGTATCTTGTATATACCTCTAATTTTGCACTGATCACAATATAACATTATTGCTCTTTTTTTGAGATTTTTCAGGAATGGTACTGGAGTTGAACTCAGGCCTCACCTTTCCGAGCCAGGTGCTCTACCTCTTGGGCAAAGTCCCCCAAACTTTTTGCTTTAGCTATTGTTCAGATAGTGTCTTGCATTTTCCAATTGGGTGGCCCATCTAAACCTCCCATGTAACTGGGATTACAGACATGAACCAACATGCCCAGGTTATTTCCTGAGATGGGGTCTCATGAACTTTTTTCCCAGCTGCCCTAAAACCTTCATAATCCTAATCACCACATGCTGACTATCTGGGATTATAATAATGTGCCACCACACCTGCAATCATATCAGAGTTTTGAATAGTTGACAACTAGATAGATACTGGTCCATAGAATTTTTTGGAAAGATGGAAAAAAATAAAGAAAAATGGAAAGCAGAATGGGAAATATATTTATGAACAGGTTATTTAAGAGAAAGATCTGCAAGTTGTTCAGAAGGTAGTTCTAGATAATTTTGGAGGTCAGGGATAGAGATCTGAGATACATGCTAAAGATGCACACATACCAACTTAATCATGGAAACTGCTGGGTTTTTCATGCTCTTCTAATTTTGTTTTTATTATTATTTTGGAAACATTTATGTCTACTTACTTCACATACTTACAAAAAACTGCCAGGTTCTACTAGAATGAGGTAAGAATGAGTCAGGTAAAGTCATGTCAAGGCCACTGATGGAGCTGAGTGGCAAAATGTCAGGAATCACCTTGTCAAATTCAGCATAATCACAGATGCTGAGGTGAGGGAATGGAGTTGGAAGAGATGTTTAGAATTTTCTCTGGGATCAAGAAATAAGGGAGAGAGGCTGATGTGAGAAGATTAAGGTTTGGATAACAAGACAAATTCAAATTTAAATATAAACTCTGCTTCTTTGCAAATGTATCAATTATACTACGTCACTTAAATTGTTTTACCTACAGTTTGCTCTGCTATGATATGAGAACAATAAAAGCTCCAAAAGCTTTTTGGAGTACATGAGATGGTATTAGTAGGGCATCATGCACATAATGAACAACTAGTAAATTAAATAATTCTGTGTTTGTTGATACCTTCACTACTCCCTGTCCAATTGTGTGTGTGTGTGTGAGTGTTCATAGAGACACTAATGGAGAAAGAGTGTGGAAGAGAATTAAAAATGTCTGGCATAATTCTAACCCACCCTGCATTCATATTTAATGATAATTCCACTTTGCTTTCTCTAACTGCTGCACATTTTGAGCATGTATGTGTGTGTTGTGCATAAGCTAAATGAAATTGATGGAAAAGATGAATTTGTGAATAGTTGCTAATGGTCTACACATTTCACTGTTTTGTCAACAAAACCCTATTGTTGAAAGCAATGTTTTCTCACTATGTCAATATCACTGCCATGTTGTGTTGATATTAACGGAACTGCCAGGAAAGGGAGTTAATTAATCATTTCACAGAATAAATACTGTCAGCATTTATCTCCCAGTGGAAGGTGTCCAGGCCAGTGGGGAGGGTGTCTCGGCACAGGTCTCGGCACCTTGGTTATGTGGTATGAACATATTTGTATAAGACCTGATGAGATGCTGAGGTAGAAATTTGGTCTCCGTGGTCTATAAACTGGTTGTAGTTTGTTCCAAAAGCAATTTTTTGCAGTAAATATATTATAATTTGACTTGGCAGTATATTACAGCCCCGGTTCTTCTCTATAATGGGCCACAGAACACTTACTTAAATCTACATCAAGCATCATGTTTAACAATACCCTGTCTTTCCACCTAAAACAAAGTAGAGACTAAACAAAACAAAAATATTTCTTGAATTTTGAGTAGAGTTAACATTTTGAGAACAGAAAATTATGTCATTAGAGTCTGTGCTCTGTCAGTAGTGACTCTTACATCCTTCCAAGAGAAACTGGTTTGGGCTCACTCCAGTGTCCTGATGAAGTCACATTTATTACCAGATTTTGTCTTCCATCAGTGAGTTTGGATGGTATCTAAGAAAAAGGCATGGCTTCCTGGAGACAAAATCTTTTCTCATCCACATCTTAGTATTCTGTCAAGTCAGTCTTCTGTTCTTGGTGTGAACCTGAGGCTACTGATTGGGTTGAAGGTAAATAGCTGTTTTTTAGCACTTTAAATATACACTACAAACCATATCCTTCAGCAAAGAGCACCAAAGTTCTAGATGAGGGTTTGGGATAGATGCTCCACTAATCATAAAGCAGTATCTTGATTTGATATCTCCTTTTGAAGTATCTTCCACAGGGACTTCATGAGCAATAGAAAGCTGTACTGCTATAAGTTTAGATATTCCTCAATCAATTAAATTCAGTTGAACACCTTTCCCAAATATCTTATAGTACAAAAAAAGCCAAAATGACCAACTCTTGAAATGATTTCCACCACCTGCCATTGAAGGAGATATTTCTGATTCATTAAAATGATTTTGTCTTAGTGTGAACTTCCTCATGAGTTAAGACTTTAACAAATACTCAAACATTTCCCAGGAAGAAGTTAACTGGTACATGTAAAGAGATTTATTAATTTGTGAAAGAGCACTGAGGAATCAATTTTAATTATTTTTATTGAAATCATTAAATATGAGCACATTTTAGTCATCCAATGACTAGCAGCAGGATGGAATAAGGAAATTTATGCCATCTGTGGGAATAAATGTAAAGCCAGGTTCTGCATTAATTATATGTATCTTTGAATAAAACCAAAAAATATCCTATAAAAATAGATAAGTGAAAGCAGTGATTGTTTCTGTGGTGATTGCTTTACCAAAGCTGTGTTTATTTTTCTTTCTACTTTCACAAATATTCTAAAATAATAATAAATGTGATTATAATAAATGTGATTATCTAGGCCCAAATTCCATATGCTTCCTGTTATAGCTAAACTGTGCATAGAGCCAATGTAAATGTGTGATGTTATATATTGAAACTTAGCAGGAGGAAGAAGAGAAAGGAGTCATTTTAAGTGTTGTTATCTATCCCTACAACTGAAGGTTGAACTTCGTAGGAAAGAAGAGACCAGAAGACTAATGCACTGGGGAAGGCATGTAATCTGAAGTAAATACTTCATCGAAGAAGATGTAGATTTGTCTGTCTAGGAAATTGTCTTGTATGTGATCTAATTTTAGGCGAATCAATGTTGAAGGAAAATCAGATCCTTCTATAGCTGTGGTTCCACTAAGGCAAGTACCCTTTGTTGGGCAACACAAGACATTATTCGTAGGGTAGTGCTCATATAAACCAGAGAACTTTCCATCATATATCAGGTCCGTATTTACAGTCACACCTTAAAAAAAAAACTGTAGAAAGGAAGGAGGTGACATATTAAATACATGTTTTAAGAAGGAAGGAAGGAAGAGAGATAGGGAGGTCAAAGAGAGGAGGAGGAAGGGAAAGGAGGAGGAAGGGAGGAAGGAAGAAGAGAAGGTGGGAAGAGGAGAAAATAACCTAGGAGTTTAAATTAGGTGATGCTTGAAATGTAATACTGTTAATAAGGTAATTCTGTAATACTCTTATCCTCATCACAGTATTATTTGAAGTGGGAACTAATCTCATATCCTCTTAAAGGTGTCTAATTCATCCATCAGAAACAGCACTTTGACTTGTATTGTTTATTTAGTAAAGCATGTCTTCTGCCTAAGTGAAACAAATTTTAAAAATTAGTCTATGTATGTGTGCTTATGTGTTTGTGTTTATGCAAATATCTAGCCAACTATGAGTCAATGATGAAGTCACAGACGTCTCTGAAAAGATGGAATTAATGTTGTTAAGGTATTGTTTTTCTCACTATCTCAAAAGACAAATCACACTAATCTTCCAGAGAGAAAGAAAAAGACAAAATTCTGCAATATATCTTATGGGAAATAGATTTAGAAAAATGGCCAGGCCTCATAAATAAGACATTCATGTATATTTAAAATCTGTGCTTGAATTCCTACTGTGCTACTTTATGAGCTGAATTACATCAGACAAATGTTATTTAATCTGACTACACTAAACCTCCTCATATTTGATTTTGTGGTAATAGTTTATGCAATGTTTTATTACAAGAATTGAATGAGACAATGTAAGTGTAGGGCTTTGCCTGGTGTATGTATCACATGGGAAGAAGGGCCCATTTCTCACATCACTTCACCAGTTACAAAGGGATATAAAGTTACTCTGCCAATAACTTTTTCTTGTTTAGCTAAGGTTGTTTCCTAGGAAAGACTTAGTCGTTTTCTAAGTAATTAAATATTGTTATGTAACTAAACACTGCCCAAATCTTCTCTACATCATATATAAATCATAATTTACTTTTTCTCAGTACAAAATGGCCTGATGATGTACCTCTGTGACTTCTCAAAGATGGTTGGTAAGAGGTGTCAGTAGCTAGAGTTGTGGTTCCCAAGATTATTATTCTCTAATTTATGAGGAATGAAGTGAAGAAAGTGGCAGAACAGAATTTTTGTGCCATTTTTATTCCCACAGTGCATCAACCTTGACAAGCATTCGCAGATGAAAATACCTATGTAGTGTCCAAGGGTCAATCAGAGAAGTGCCAGGCCACCACTGAAGAACAATACTCTGACAACTGATTCTTTAAAGAAAATAAGAACAATTTCATTTTACAACCTGGCCCTTCCCTCAGGGTGGCACAGCTCAGTGCCAAGAGACACCTTCAACTCACTATTTCTCCCATGGAATCAGGTGAGAATGTGTTCTCAACTTCCTCAACTGGATAAGGTGATTCAAAAAAGTCCCCCACCCTTCCTTTCACCCCATATAGACTACTGAGTGTATTTGCACATCTGAATAGCTGGGAGAGACAGGAACAGGAAAGACAGGTATTGATTTGATACACAGCAAGCAAGGCTCATAACTCAACAAAGAGCTGAATATCTTACTAAATACTTCAGGTATTCCAGCAAAAGGCCTATGCACAACTCACTCAAGAGTTTCTGCTGTGAGTACCAGAAATACCCCCAAGGAAGGCCTCATAGCATTGCTTCCTGTCCATGGTCAGATCTGCACATATACCTAATGAAAGGTATGAACTTTTGCAGCTGGCTGAACACTATTTGATTAGAAGAAGGCACACAAACTTGGCCATTTCAAAACACTGCCCTAGAAAAAGTAAATAAAAGACTTTCAACAGTCAGCCTGAAACATACAATAATCAAATTATCAAAAGTAAAAAAGCAAAAGTTTTTAAAACAACCAAATATATGTATCACATACAGAAGGACCCTCAATAGCGTATGAATAGACTTCTCCACAGAACCCTTTCAGATCACAAAAGTAGAATGATATGTTCAACCATTAAGGGAAAAGTACTTGCAACCAGGAATATTTTATATGCCAGAGGTGTTCATAAAAAATAAAGAAGAAATAAATATTTTTTTAGACAAACAAAAGTTGAAGAAGTTCATCATTAAACTTGACTTACAAAAAATGGTAAAGAAAAACTTCCAAACTGAAACAAAAGGACATTAATTAGTGACATGGCAATATATGAGAAAGTATGTTACTAAATCATGGCTATTGTTCAAATTCAGGATACTCTAATACTACAATAGTGATTTGTAAATTGTTCTTAAATCAAGTGTAAAGGTTAAATAAAGAAATATTAATTATAAGAGTAATAAAACTACAGTGATATGTTAATGGATCCACAATAAAAATAAGTAAACTGTGATATCAGAAATATCAAATGTGAAGGGGGATGTGAATGTATAAGTTTTGTTTGTAATTGAAGATAAGTTATTATCAACTTAAAATAGACCTCCATAACTAAGTTATGTTTTATATAAGCTCAATGTTAAACACCAAGAAAAAATCTGTAGCAGCTACATAAAATACTGAAAAAAATACTATCAAAGCATAAAACTACAAAAAAGATCAAGCAACAGGGATGATAGCAAGACATAAAAAGAAAGGAATTAAAAAGTAGAAAATGAAAATGACAATTCTAAGTCTATACATATCAATGATTACTTTAAATATAAATGGACTAAATTCTCCATCAAGAGATATGGCATATATGAAAGAATTTAAAATGAAACCTAATGATTTTACAGACAAGAGATTTGTTTTAGACTTAAAGGCACTGATATAAAATTTAAGGGATCAAAAAAGATATTCTAGCCAAAAAGCAATTGGAGTTGCTAAATCTGAATTAGATAAAATAAACTAGGTCAAAAACTATAATAATAAATAACACTAATTGCTACACAATGATAAGGGGGTTAATATAGCTGTCAAGGGAATATCGCTGTTGCAAATCTAAATAATGTTGGTGAAGCTAAATGTATAAAATACATAAAATAATTTATTCAAATTATTAACAAATTTGAAGAAAGAAATGGACATCAAGATAATAACAGCAAAGAACTTCATCACCTTATGCTCAAAATGTATAGAAGATCTATATTAAAAATAAATTAATTCAGTGGATTTGGACTACAATTAGACCAAATGGACCTTACCAACATGTAAAGAAATCTCCATCCCACCGCAACAGCATAAAAGTTCTTCCTAAGCACATATAAAAACTCTCACAGATAGATTATATGGTGGGCACAAAATATCTTTAAAAAAATTAAGAATCTTGAAATTGTATCTAGTGTCTTTTCTGACAACAGCAGGAAAATGAAAATTCACAAATATGTGGACAGTAAACAACACAAACTACCACAATGGGTGAAAGAAGATATTGAAAGAGAACTCAGAAACCATCTGAGGCAAGTGAAAATGGATACCACAGCCTTTGGCATGTACCTAAATCTTTTCTTAGAGAAATGTTTGTAGTGATAAATGCCTAATTTAAGAGAAAGAAAAATTCCATAGAACCATCTTAACTTTATACTTGAAGGAACTAGAAAAAGAAAAAATTCCAGAGTTAGTGGAAGATAGGAATTAACAATGTTCGAAGCAGAATAAATGCTATAGAGGTTCTAGAAAAACAATAGAAAAAAATCAACAGAACTAGGCTTTAAAAAAAAAGGATAAAAAACCTAGCAAAACCTTACCTAATCTATGTAGAAAAGGAAACGACTCAAAAAATAAAACCAGAAATGAACAACTAATATTATAGGAATAAAAGCTTAATAAGAAATTACTGTGAGCAATTGGGTGCAAACAGATTGAACAACATAAAGAAATACATGAACTAGAAATGTACAAGTTACCAAGACTCACTTATGAAGAAATAAAAAATTAAAATGGGTGGATAACAAGTGAAGAGACTGAATCAATAAGAAAGCAAAGATCTTTCCATAAAACAAAGTCAGAACTAAATGGTTTCACTATTAAATTCTACTTAAAACTTAGAAATTTAGCACCAATCCTTTCTAAAATCTTCCAAAAACTTGGAATTAATGAAAAACTTCTATACACATTTTCTAAAATTGACATTATTTTGATACCAAAGCCAAATAAGCAAAATTTAAGTAAAGACAATTGCAGGCCTATATTCTTAATGTATATGGATTTTAAAATCCCCAACAAAATACTAGCAAACTGAATTCAACAGCACATTTAAACTATCATACCCATGATTAAATGGGATACATGACTGGAATGCAAGAGAGTTCAACATATGCAAGTTAATAAGCATGATACACCACATTAACAGATGCAGAAATAGTAAGTGACAAAATCCAACACCCTTTAATGCTGAAAACTCACACCATATTAGATACAGTTATTTGTGTTGAAAGCTTGGTTTGTCCCCAGGTGGTGGGGAGATGGTTTACCATCTAGATGGGGCCTACATGGAGAAGTAAGTCATTTGGGGTGTGTCCTGGAACCCCTTCCTCCATGTCTTTGTTTACTGACTGCCATCAGCTAAGAAATTTGCTATACCACTTCACAATGTTTTGTCTTGCCAGAGGCTTAAAAGCAATGGAGCTGGGCAACCATGAACTGAAATCTCTGATACTGTGGGCCTCTTTTGGATATATGTCAAAGAGATATGATAACATTCTTTCTTGGTGGGGGAAGGTTATGAGGTTTGAATGCAGGGTCTCACTCTGTCTAGGTAGTTGCTCTACTATTTGAGCCACTCCCTCAGCCTTTTTTTCTTGTTACTTTTTAGAGAAGAATTCACTTTTTCTTTTTCTTTTTTGCCCTGGGGTCAACCACAGATCACCACCTTCCTACTTATTGTATACCATGTCAAGCTTTATTGGTTGAGATGTGGTCTCACTAAATTGTTCCCTTGGCATCCTTGAGCCACTATCCTCCTGATCTCCAATGCCTGAGTAGCTGGGGTTTTCAGGCTTGCATCATCATGCCTGGTCAAAAAGTAGCTTTCTCTTATTAGCAGTACTATGGTTTGAACACAGAGCCTAATTCTTGATAGGCAAGTGCTCTGCCACTTGAGCTACGCATCTAATCATTTTATATAATTCTTTTCTTATTCTTCCTCATTTTTTAAAATTTTTATTTTAGTCATATGTGCATACAATGTTTGGGTCATTTCTCCCCCCTT